>NW_009243119.1:1604-2403 GCF_000388065.1 Fonticula alba | reverse complement strand
GATGTTAGAGGAGACTGGCCAGGGGGCATTACGGCGGGAAAGGGAGGGGGAAGGGAGCAGGAGCGACGCACAGAACTTGCGAACGCCGATCGGCAGGTGATCAGTCACCGGGTTCTTGATGACCTTGAGCAGCTTCTCGGGGCCGTCGGCCGCCCGCACGCTCAGCTTGTGTAGGAGTTGGACTGTGGGTTTGGGTCAGGCGGGAGGCTGAAGATGCTGGCACATCCAGCGGCGCAGAGCCGAAGGGAGGGAGGGAAGAGGGACCGGCAGGGGTTTGGGCATGTATCGGCCAGGAGACGCACCCATCAGACCGGCAAAGCGAGGATACGTGCGGGGAATGCGGGTTTGCGGGTTGATCTCAATGAGGACACCCTTGTCCGTGCGAATGTACACCTGCAGCAGGCCTGCCTTGTTCAGCGGGCTATCCAGCAGGGTGAGCAGACACTGGAGAATGGGCGACGGAGAGGGGTTGGTTAGAGCCGCACGGCCATGGGGGCACGCAGCAAGGAAAGGGGAGGCAGGGGGCGGGAGGGGGCGGGAGGAGACAATGCATGCGGACCTGATGCGCAATGTCCGGGCGGTAGTCCGAGGCCGAGCGCTTGGCGCGGCTCAGGATGTGATGATGGTCATCGCAGTTGAGCAGCTCGTACTTGCCGGACTTACCGACCTTCACGGTCTCGAGCGAAGCACCATCCAGGATGACGATCAGACGCTTCATGTTCTGCTTCTCCTGTGACAAGGGTGTGCCCGGTAGGGAGGGGGGGGCCCGCCTGGCATCTGGCGGGCGGGCCGTCCTCGC
>NW_009243119.1:0-578 GCF_000388065.1 Fonticula alba | reverse complement strand
GGTCGCCGCCGGGGGCGGGGGCGGGGGGGGGGGGGTGTGCGGGGGGAGTGGGGGGGTTGGGGGGGGGGGGGGGGGGGGGGGGGGGGGGGGGGGGGGGGGGGGGGCACTGGCGGGTCAGAGGCGCGAAACAGGGACGTCAGCAGGGAATGCGGGGCGATCACGCACGTGGACGGTCTTCGGCAGAGCCGGGGCCTTCGGGAGCATATCCATGGCGGCGGGCGAGGGGGGGGAGAAAGTGGGGCCGAGCGATGTGCCTCAGGCCAGCTGTAACAGTTGACGGGGGAGGGAGGGAGGGGTGGGAGGGGGGGGGGGGGAGGAGGAAAGAGCGAAGGTCGTTGTCGGGGCCAGCCGAGGCTGGCCGCGGCACCAGGCTGAATTCTGAAAAAGTGGACCTCCCGGCCCATCCCCCGAGCGATCCGCATCTGGGCCGCATTGCCCCTGGCGATCCCGCCAAGAGGGGGAGGGAAGAAAAGAGCGCCCGGGCGCGCATGGTGCAACGACAGGACAAAGAGTCCTCGCGCCCCCGTCCTCGGGCGCCCGGGGAGGTACCGACAACGCTGGACACGCATGTCCCCCCC
>NW_009243118.1:0-1346 GCF_000388065.1 Fonticula alba | reverse complement strand
CCATGCATGACACCCGGATGGCCCCCCCCCCCCCTCCCGAACGGCAGGCCCCCGGGCGGGGGGGCCCCCCCCGGGGGGCCCCGGGGGGGGTTCCCCCCCCCCCCCCCCCCGGCGAGGGGCGTGGTCGGGAGCAGGAGCGGGCCCGCGGGCTCACCCCGCGGACCGGCACTGGGGCCGGGGCCGGGGGGGGGGGGCGGGCGGGCGCGGGCGGGACAAAAAAGGCACCTAGGCGTCTTGGGTCCCTCCTCCTGGGGGGGGGCGGGTCCGGGCGCGCAGGCTATTTATATGGCGATATTATTTTCTATTTTATTAGCCCTTTTTCCCGGGCGCTGGTAGTCCCGCCGATGCCAGTTTCGGTTGTCACCATACGTGTAGGTGCCGCGCACGGCGAGCGAGGGGGAGAAGGGGGGAGGGGGGGGGAAGGGGCACGCGCCGGGCGCTGGGCGCCAGCGGGCGGGTGTTTGTTTATGCGCGCGCGCGCGCGCCAGCAAACGCATTCATGGTTTTTTCCCCCGCCCTTGATCGAGCGATCTCGATCGAGACAGCCTGAAAGGTGATCTGCCGGCCCGGGGATGTCTCCCCCCGTCGTCCGCCGGGGCACTCGCTGCGCTTACCGGGAACGCCACGGGCGCCGGGGCACCGGCCGGGCAGGGCGGGAACTCCTTTGAATAGGGCTGGCCCGGGTCAATCGCCGGCCCCGCGCGGCACACCGATGCCCCCGGTGCCCTAGCCGCCCTCCCCTCGACCATGCAGGTGCCGCCCCCCGGCATCGGCGCACGCATCCCGCGGCCATTAGTGATGCAGGCCGGGCGGGCTCGGCGCAACAGCTCTGATCGGCTTGGCGACCGATGTATGCTTGATGCCTGCCGATCGCGCCTCCGGTGCTTCCTCTTCCCTTCGAGGAGCTTAGTTGCTAGCTGGGGGCCCTGTGGATTGCCCTGTTGGTGGCGTGGAGGCCCCCCTCCCCGCCCTCCCCGGGGGGGGGGGGGGGGGGTTTGGGGGGATCTGCCCTCCCGTCGAAAGGGCGCATGTGGTTCCCGCCCAGCCTTCCCAAGAGCCCGGGGCGCGATCCGACCATGAAGGACCCGCAGATCGCTGAGAACGTGTTACCACCGGATCGGATGCGTCATTTCTTTTCGCCGCTCCCTCTGCCGCGCGCCGTCGGCCCCCCCCTTCAGGCAGAGCATGGAGGCCTGGGCCCAGCCCCGGGAAAACCGACCGGCAGGCGAGAGGGCAGACCCCTGATAGAAGTCGTGTGGCCGCAATTCCATGTGGATGTGCCGGCCCTGAGCCTGCTTCCCTTTCGCTCGCTCTGCCCCTGTCTCGCCCTGTGCCGCTCACAGACA
>NW_009243117.1:0-1427 GCF_000388065.1 Fonticula alba | reverse complement strand
GGGGCGGGGGTACCCACGGAGAGCCCGGCGGTGCGGTGCGGTGCGGTGCGGTCCGGGCCCCGACCGGGCGCGTGCGCGCGCGCGCGCCCGGGGCCCCCACACAGCCGGCCGCCGACCGCTCACACCGGCACGCGCGGCCGGGCACCAACGGGAGAAGGGCGGGAGCTGGCGCGCCGTCCAGGACAAGTGTGACCCTCCCGCGCCCTGTGCCCCCCCGCGTACTGGCTCCGGCCCTGGCTGCCGGCCGGCCCTCAGTCGTCTCCCAACAGGCCCGACCGTGCGCCCTCGGCGTACGGAGAGGGGCCACCCGTCCGCGCCGGTTGGGGCGGTGAGCCGAGGCCCGGGGCTCCGGGACAATACTCCTGGTCGTGCATGGGCCAACAGGGCCTCGCCAAAAGCGGGGCGACAGGGAGGATACGCTCCCCCCCGCCCCCCCCCCCCCCCCCCCGGGCCAGGACATGATACAGCCGCCCCCGCCGGCCGAAGAACAGCAGGCCCATCCCTCTGGGCCTCATCCGCTGTGTGCAGGGTCTGCCCCCCCCCCCCCCTCCCTCGCACAGCACAGCTGCCCGGACCTGAGAGCCGCTCAGGGAGGCAGCGGGACTCCGGCCGCATGGGAAAGACAGCCGGCATTCCGCGCGCGCGCGCGCGCCCGCGGGGTCCTCCCCTGCGGGAGGCACGACACAAGTCGCGATCGCTGACTCCCTGGCATGGCCCCCGCTCCCGGGCAGAGAGGCGCAGGGGGGGGGGGCCGAGAGACCGGCCGCCCGTGTGCACGGCCTTCCTCCCGCCCCGCCCCGCCCCGCCTCGCCCGGCTGACCCTCATTGGGGAGGGGGGACTTGCCGGCGAGCATGCACGCAGAGCCCAGGCACGCACGCGCCGGCCGCACGCCCTGCTCCGCTTCCCCGCCCGGCTGGAAACCGCATTCCACGCCGGGCCACGCCACGCCCCCCCCCCCGGCTTCTCCCCCGACGGCGTGCCAATTCGCACGAGCGCCGCACGCGCGAGGACGAGCCCGGCCCGCAGGGCGTCCAGCGACGTGGCCCACCCGACGGTGCCCTTCGAGTCCGGCCGGCCCCCGCCACCTCCCCGCGGCCCGGCGAGCCGGCACCAAGCGACAAATGATGGACCACGGAATGGAGAGACAGCCGGACGCAGAGGGAGGCGCCCGCCCTGTCCCCCTGCCCGGGGATAGGGTGCGGTGCTCAGCAGAAAAATGCACGGGTTCCCCTCAGACCAAAGGCCAGGGAAAATGGCCCCCAACTGCCAGCTGAAGGTGCGCGCGTGCGCTCGCCGTTTGGGGGCGGGGACACTCGCAGGGTGGATTTAGGAAAAAAAGAGGCCACACGGCGGGGCTTTTTCCCGACCGACCGCATGAGCGGCCCGCACGAGGACGCGCCATGCGCACGCCCCCCCCCCCCCCCCC
>NW_009243116.1:1185-2554 GCF_000388065.1 Fonticula alba | reverse complement strand
GGGGGGGGGGGGGGGGGGGGGGGATGACAGGCCAGCAGCCCAACAGCACAGGAGGCCGGTTAGTCACACGGGCCGGATGCCAACATGCCGAGAGTCGGGCAGCAGGGCCGAAAAAAAAAAGGGGGAGAGGCTCCACGCACACGAGGGGGGAACCATGTTGACGGTCTGCAACTGCTCCAGCGCCTTGGAGGTGAGATCCGACACGCGGCAGAACCACTGTTCGGTGGCACTGCGAGCGATGTGACGGGGGAGGGGGGGGGAGGAGGAGGGGGCGCCGACAGGAAAGGAGGGCAAAGAGCAGGCGGGCGAGCCGCGCATGTCAGTGGCACTGTGCCGGGAGGGGGCCGGGGGCGATTGAAGACCCGCCCCTCTTCGGCGGCGGCGGCGGCGGCGGTGGCGGCGGCAGCATCACCCAAATGAGCAGCAGCCAGACCATCGCGCCCGAGGCCCCGACATCCACACGCACCGCATGATGACCGGCTTCTTGGCACGCCAGTCGAAGGGATAGCGGTGCCGGTGCTCGGAGGTCCGAAGCAGCAGCCCCCGCGCGGTCAGGTCGTCGATGACGCTGCCGGAGCCGGCGCCGATGACCGGCAGGCCGACCAGCGCCGCCGGGGCCTTGGCGTTGTAGCAACCGGCGGCGTCCACTGTGGCGAGATCCACACACCGAGGGGGGGGAGAGAGAGAGAGAGAGAGAGAGGGGGAGAGGGAGGGAGAGAGAGAGAGAGAGAGAGCAGGGGGAAGAAAAGGCAGCGATCTACGCACGATAGGTGTCCAAAATCCGGGCAAGCTCCGAACCGGGCGCCGGGTCCAGCGTCAGGCGCGCCTCCAGGCCGCTGCCGATGCGCCGGTCGCGGCGCTCCTGCTCCAGGGCCCGGTTGGTGGCCAGCCGGAGCTTGGCCAGCTGGGAGAAGTCCCGCAGCAGCGGGGCATCCTCGGCCAGACGCCACTCGGCCGGCAGCTCCGGCCAGCCGAGCAGGGCCACCGACTCCGGCGCGTTCGGCACATGCCGCCGGTAGTGGTCGAACAGCTCCTCCGAGCCGTGAACCGTGATCGGTGCCAGGACGCGCGTCACCGAGTGGAGAATCTGATGCCGGAGGCGGGGACAAACGGTGTTCCGGGTCAGAAGAAGGCTCCAACCGGCAGGCCGGGCCGCCTCCCTTCGGCTCTTCCTCTGCCGGGGAAGGGCGGGGGCAAAAGGCTGGGACGTACATGGAAGAGAACGGTCTGCACGCTGCGCCGGCTGAGCGAGGGGATCGCATCAGCATACAGCCGGTCCTTGGCCGCCTCGAAGTAGAGTGAGCTCAGGCTGGCCGACAGGAGGTGCGCCGTATTCTGGTAGACTGTATGTACATGTGCATATGTGTGC
>NW_009243116.1:0-520 GCF_000388065.1 Fonticula alba | reverse complement strand
AGAAACGGCGGAACACCCTCCCAGGACGGCGGGCAGCGTGCCAGCACCACCGTGCGGGGCATGCCCGGGCTCCTACTGCTGGGCGGCGGCCTCGGCCTCGGCCGCGGCCGCGCTGGCCAGGGCACCGGTGCACCGGCAGCACACCGACCCCGCCTCCTGGACCACATGCAGCCAGCAGCGCGGGCACTTGCTCAGCGGGCTGGGCGACGCCCGGACCCGGAGAAGCCCCTCGATGTCGGCCTCCTCGCCGGTGATCTCCGTGCCCGGGCTCTCGCACGTGGGAGAGCCCACCTCCACCACGGAGACGCCGAAAAACTGCGGCAGCTCCATCCCTACGAACGGGCCATCCCCAGGAGCAAGTGCCATGGTCAGCCAAACTGCTCGGGGGAGGGAAAAGGAAGAAGGGAGAAGGAGGGAGGACACCAGCCCGCCGGGTGCACCATTCGCATGTGCACGGCCCGCGAGCGTAGACGCGCGCGCGCGTCTGCCGGGGGAGAGGGAGGGAGAGAGAGAGAGAGAG
>NW_009243115.1:0-1406 GCF_000388065.1 Fonticula alba | reverse complement strand
CTCCGTGTATACCTCGGGAGGAGACGCGCGCGTGGGTGGCGGGGGGGGGCGGGCCGGGGCGCGGGCGCGCGCCCGGGGCCCCGCGGGGGCGGGGGGGTGGGGGCGCCGGCGGGGGGGGGGGGGGGGGGGGGGGGGGGGGGGGGGACCCCGGCGGCGGGGGGGGGGGGGGGGTTTGCAGCCCCCCCCCCGCCCCCCCTGCCTGTTGGGGGGGGGGGGGGGGGGAGGTCCCGCCCGGGGCCGGTCCACACGCCGGACGCCTCCTCCAGGTCCTCCTCACCCTGGGCGACTATTTCAGCCAGCCGGCCGTCGGCCGCAGGGCGTCCCTGCTACTTCCTCCACCCACTTTCACCGCCCCCTGAGCTCGCCCCCTGACCGTGTGTGTATTCACTGCGCGGCCATCTAGTTCCCTCGGGTCCCTTTCAGATCGATGTATGTTTGCCCATGGCAAGGCCCTCCGCCCCTTCCCTCGTCACCTCCGCGCCGGGGCACTTGCCTTCTCCCTCTGACCATCCCCTTGCCCATTTGCTCTCCTTCGCGTGGGCGGCCCTCTCCGGCAGCCGCCGCCCCCTGGCTTCGGTCTCCCGCCCTCCCCCTACTGCCTCTCCCGACACCGCGTGTGTTCGCCCCCCCCCCCCCCCCCTGTCAGTCTCTCGAAGGCCAGCTCCCCCTCCCCTGTTAGCAACCATGGCCAAGCCCCTCGGTTACTACTTCGGTGAATTCACCTTCTGGGTATGTCCTTGAATTCCTTCGGCCCCTTCCTCCGTCTCTTTGCTCTCCCTCCCTTCCCTCCTCTCCTCCACTCACCCTGCTCCCTGCCGGCTTGCCCGCCCTCCGTACTCGCCCCCCCCCCCCCCCCCCCCCCCCCCTCCTTCTCCCTTCCCCTTCCCCCCTCCCCCCTCCCTCCTTCCTCCCCCCCCCCTCTCCCTCTCTCACACCTTCTTTCCTCTTTTCCTCCCCTTCCCCTTTTCCTTTATCTTCCTCTCTCCTTCCTTTCCTCCTCACTCCCCCCCCCCCCCCCCCCCCCCCCCCCCCCCCCCCCCCCCCCCCCCCCCCCCCCCCCCCCCCCCCCCCCCCCCCCCCCCGACGGAAGTCTTTCCAGCCGGCGGGTCCCGGGCGTTTGCAATCCACCGCCCGGGGGCCTGAAGGGATGCAGGGGGGCAGGGCGGGCAAACAACATTTAGGCCTGCCTCTTGGGGCATGGGCGGCGCCGGCCCGCCGGGGAGGCCCTGGGGCGTCCAACACTGGCTCCCTCGGCTGGGGACATGGGGGCTCCCTCTTGTCGTCCGGCAGAGGAATGTGTCCGATGGTCCAGACGGAGGATATTAATTAGTTGGGAGCTTGGGAACTAGAGGGGTACCGGGGTCGGCGCCGCCGAGAACGGGGGGGAGCGGGGGGAGCGGGGGGAG
>NW_009243114.1:900-2180 GCF_000388065.1 Fonticula alba | reverse complement strand
GAGGGGGGTGCTTCCCCAAACGCCATCCGGCCGGCCCCGTCGAGAATCCCCTCCGCCGCGCAGACCCGCCAATTGGTGGTGCATGCGCCTTGAATGGGCCGCTGCGCATTGCGTAGCGGGGAAAGGCCGGGCGCGGCCCTGCACGCGTCGCACCCCTCCCCCGGCCCGCGGCGAAAGAGCAACTCGGCCTCGGGCGTGTGGAGAGAGAGAAGCCCTGGAGGAGGGCGCGGGGGCGATCTTACTGCCCCGGTTCTCGGAGCGGGCGAACAGGCACGGGCTGCCCACGCATCGAAACCGACCATGCTTGCGTCCTCGCAGGGAGAGGGGAGGGCGAGAAAAAAAATTGAGCCATTTGTGGGGCTTTGCCAGACCACGCTTGTATGCCGACCTTGTCAAGGGGGATGCCAACCATCTCTCCTTTGGTGCAACACGTCCACCAGTGCGAGGAGATGCTTATAAAGTGCGGGTGCGAATAATACCGGCGGGTGGGATTTCAAACTCCGCCCCTCTGATGGTCACGTTATAAGGATCTCACCCCGATCGCCCGCCCTTCTTCCCCCCCTTCGACACCCTGTTGCCGATGTTGTTGCTGCCGCGGCCCCCGCCGTCCCCCCTCGCGTCTAGTTCGCGACCCGGAACCGGCAGAGGCCGGGCTACGGGCGGCCGTTGGCGGGCGGGCGGGCGGGCGGGCGGGCGGGCGGCGTCTTTGTGCGAACAGCTCCAGGCATCATCCGGCCCCGGGGCCTGGGATCCCGATCTTTGCCCACCATTCCCCCATTTGAGGCCTGCTCGATCGGCACAACGGCTAACTGGAACAAGGCGGGAGGCGGGCGGGAGAGAGAGAGAGCGGGGCAGTGAGAGAGCCCAGCCCGGCCGACCTGCCTGTATATTCGCCAGGGCCGAGCAACTGGCAGAGGCCCTGGAATGGCGTCCATCCCACGGAGAGAGGCAAGGGTAGCTTGCCCTGGGAGGAAGAAAAGCCGGCCGAGCCCGGTCCAGCCGCCGATTGGGGGAGAGCAACAGTTGTGTCGCTTCTTCCGTAGCCCCCTCTGCTCACCTCCCCCCTCCCCCTTGCTTCGCTCTCTCAATCCTGGTCCCAGCGTTACTCCTGCAGCCATCATGGTCAGTGCCCTCGCCCCTCATTCACCCCCTCCCCCCCCCACCGTCCAGCTCACTGACTCGCCGTTCCATGTCTCCCTCGCCCCGCTCTCCATTCTGTCTCGGTGTCCGTTTCTTTGTTGCTCCTTCTTTTCCCCCTTTCTCCATGACCCCCCCCCCCC
>NW_009243114.1:0-890 GCF_000388065.1 Fonticula alba | reverse complement strand
CCCCCCTCCCCCCGGCCAGACCCCAGCTACGAAGGGCGGAAGAAAGCGCGACACACCGCTTGGCCTGGTCTACGAAGGCGGTGCAGGGCTCCAAAAGATCCGACTGGTCGAAGACCTTGAGCAAGACCTTGTCCGACACGCGTCCAATGCCGGCGCCGCAGTCTGAGGACAGGGGTAAGTTGTCTGGCGGCAGGATGTCAGCATGCATGGCAAGATAGCGGGACCATACCCAGGACCAGCTTGGTGTTGATGAGTCCGCGGTCGGTCATGGTCTTGAGGAATTCCAGGCTGGTGCGTGAGTCCTCCGGACAGAGAACCGCGAAGCCACCGAGCATGCCGTCAACCGTCGGCTCAACGGCATCCCAATAGTCGTTGGAGCGCTTGTACCAGTTGCTCTCCTTCATGGGCAGGGGGGCGGCACATGGGCGCGCGCATGGACAGGCAGGTGGGCAGAAGTGTCAGCTGGCGGAGCGAAGACGGGCACATGGCTGGGAGGGGAGAAAAGAGCGGGCCCGGTGCACGGCGCGGCCGCTCGGCCAAATCGCTCGCACATCATCGCGGTAATACCGGGCAGTCAGCTCGTCCTCATTGGGGTGGTGGTCCGCCGTCGGGGGGGACGGAGGAGTCGGAGCACTGGGCATGGTGCTGGTGGCAGGGGGGCCGGAGGAGCGCGGCTTCTTCGTATCGGGGGAGCTGTCGGAGGCGGGGGTCGGGTCTCTGGCACGGGCGCGCTGCTTTGTGGCGGCGTCGCTCGAAGACATGTGCTATTTCGCCTGTGGGTGGGAGGGTGGGGCGGGGGGGGGGGGGGGGGGGGAAATGGGTATGAAACAGCCGGGGGGGGGGGTTTTTTTTTTGGGGGGGGGGGGGGGGAGGAAGAAGGAGGCGGGGAG
>NW_009243113.1:0-1424 GCF_000388065.1 Fonticula alba | reverse complement strand
GCGAATCGGCGCCGGCGCGCCACCGGCGAGCGGGAGACGCGAGTGCATGCCAGGATGGGGGAGAGGGGAGGCGGAGCAGGGGGGGGGGCGGTGCGGGGGGGGGGGGAGGAGGGCACGAAGAAAAAAGCGGAGCAGAGAGGCGCCACAAGGGGATAGGGGGCCAGAAGAGACGGGAGCAAAATATGGGCACGCGGAGAGGGGTGCCATTTCCGCCACCACCACCCCGCCGGGGCGGCGCCCTCTCTTCCAGCGGCCGGTGGTCTCTTCAGACGCCGGGGTGCACTCTGCGTTGGCACTCTAGCCCCCCAGTGTCCGGCCGAATAAAAAAGCCCCAATATCCAGCTCTTCCCGAGAGGCGGCCACACGCCCGAGCGGAAGGCCGGGATCTCCAGGACACTGGCGCGCGGCGGCGAGCCCCACGAGGCGTGGTGGTTGCCGTCCCCCGCCCCCCCCCCCCCCCCCCCCCCCGGGGGGGGGGGGCGCCCCCCCCCCTGCTCCCCCCCCCCCCCCTCCCCCCCTCCCCCGGGGACCCTGGTTTTCCCCCCTCCCCCCCCCCCCCCCCGGGCGCCCCCCCCCCCCCGCGCCGTGCATCGCCCCGCCCCGGGGGGGGGGGGGGGGGCGCGGATGTCCCACAAAAACGAGCGCGGTGGCGCGCGAAAAAAATGCAACTGTGATTGGAGTGGGGTTCGAACCCACGCGGTCTCCCACCAGTGCCTAAAACTGGCGCCTTAACCACTCGGCCATCCAACCGGCATCTAGTCTGTGACCTGGCAGAAAGACGCTTTTATTCCTTCACCCGGGGCCCCTCTGTGAAACGGCCAATCCAGGTGCGTTGGCACTGGTGCCTCGGGCCATTGAACGGCCCCGGGAAAAAATGCCCCCCCCCCCCCCGCCTTCCTCCCCACCCCCCTTCCCGCCACCGCCCACTCTCTCTGCGCCATGTCTGGCACCACCAAGCACCTGGCGACGCCGCAATCGGTGATCCGCCGCCGCGAGGACCTGCGTCACAACCGGGGCGCCCGTCCTGAGCGGACTCGCCACACGTCATCATCGATCCGTGCGGCGGAGAAGTTCGCCAAGGAAGCCGAGGAGGCCGTGGACCATGCGGAACTCCTACTGACCGAGCAGGCTGGGTATGTCGCGGGACTCCCCTCCCCTCTACCCGGGGGATCCTCTCTTCCATGTCCCCCCGCGCGCTTGCTCTCCCTTTGTGTCCTTCTCTCTTTGTCTCTTTCCCCCCTCTTGTGTGTGTGTGTGTGTGTGTGCGTGTGCCTGTGCGCCCGGCTCCGTGCTGACCTCCTGCTTCGACGGTCCTTTTGACCGCCCTTCCCCCCTTGCTCGGGCTCCGCCAGTTACCTTGAGGCCAGCGAGGGCGAGCAGACTCGGCGCTACACCCAGGCCGAGATCCTCGACAATGTGGACAT
>NW_009243112.1:0-1523 GCF_000388065.1 Fonticula alba | reverse complement strand
CGGGGGGGGGGGGGGGGGGGGGAGCGACGCACAGAGACAGGGCAACAGGAGGTCACAGTCTCCCCGTCAGGAGAGCGGCCATCCTCCAGGGTGCTGCTGGGGAGGGGGCACAAAAGAAGGCCCCTGCCAAGGGGCGCCTGGGGAGGAAGAGGAGGCGGAGCCGGACAAGGGGAGGCGCCGGGGGCCCGACGGCGCGGCGTGGGTCACACTGGTGGAACGCCCCCCCCCCTCCCCCCCGCACGCCGGGAGGGGCGCGCCGCGGGCGGTGGATCCCCGCAATGTTCGGCCGCGCCGAGGGGCGTGGGCCTCGACGGCGCCGGGGCGACAACGAGGCCACGCGAAGCAAGGCGACGTGAGGCGCGTGAAGAGGCGGAGCCAAGTTCCGGCGGTGCTCTCTCGCCCCCTTGGGGGTGGGGGATGCTTGGAGGGGGCCGCGGAAAGGACGCACGCGGGCGGCGAGCCAAAAAAAGGATGCTCCCGATCCGGGAATTGAACCCGGGCCTCCCGCGTGACAGGCGGGGATTCTCACCACTATACTAATCGGGATGGCCGATGGGGTGACACGTCCGGAGGGGCTATTTTTTTTTCCTGCCGCAGCGCCAGGCCGCATCGGCCAGTTGTGGGCCGCGGGCAGGGGCGAGAGCAGCTCGGCGCCTCCTGGCCCCTCTCGCCGGCTCGCGGGCGGCGGCGACCCGCCTGCACCCCGTGTCCCGGGCATGCTTGCGGGGCCAGCACCGGCGGCCGGGCCCCGGGGGCGACGGTTGCCCCGGGCCTGCCCAGCCTCCCGACCGCCTCCCGAGCCCGGGGGCCCGGGAGCCCGGGCGCCGGCTGTTTGCCAGGGCGGCGATGGCAGGGCGCGGGCAGGCGGGCGGCCGGATCCCGGTCCTGGCGGCCCCCCGCGCTGGCGGCCCCCCGCGCCCCCGGCCGCCGCCACTGCCCCAGCGGTGGTGCGGCTGCGGCCGCAGCGGCTGCGGCGGCGGCGGCACGCGTTTACCCGTGTGCCCGGCGCCTGGCAACGCGCCCCTGCGGTGCCGCGGTGTGGCCAACCGTGCCAGGCACGTCCCGCGGTCGAGCCCATTGCCGAAAGACAGGGGCAGGCAGGGCTCCGCAGGTGGGTCCGCCAGGACCGGCATCCGGCCCACCGTCGGAGCCGCCCATGGGCCCCGCGCCGCGGGGGAGGGGGGGACCTTTCCCCCTCCCGGCAGATGCGCCCGGTCGTCGGGGCCCATGTCCCGGCACGGTGATCGGCCCACCGTCGCGGGGCAGCCCGAGCGGACACTCGGCAGGGGCGGCGGCCGTGTGTCCACCCCCAGCCGGGCGGGCCCCCTGCCGGACGGTGCGCATTGCGCGCATCCCGCCCGGGCGTGTTGACCCGGGCCCGCTGCGCGCCGACACCGCGCCAGCGCCGGGCCCATCGGCATCCTAGCGCGCCGGGGACACGCGCCCGGGCCACCGCACCCGGGGTGCATATAAGCGCATCAAGCATGGCCGACCCACGGGAACCGGCTGCCCCCCCCCCCCCC
>NW_009243111.1:0-1482 GCF_000388065.1 Fonticula alba | reverse complement strand
GGGGGGGGGGGGGATTTCGCGCGAGCAGGCCCAGGGCGGTGGAGGGCAGGCGGGAAGGCAGGCCCTCCAGAGGGCGGGCCGCGGGGGCGCCGGGGCCGCGCGCAGGCCTCTGCCAGGGCCGGCGGCCCAGCTGTGCCGGGCCATCCCTCCCATGGTGTATCAAGCCTCCAATCGCTGGAGCCGATGTAACTCAGGGCGCCGGGCGTGTGGGTTAAGGGAAGTCGGGCGCGCGCGCGCACCCGCGCACCCGAGCCGGCCGGGGGAGGAGGGACGTATTCCGTGCCAACTCACCGGCCGAGCGGGCCGCGCGGCTGTGAGTCACCCCGCCCCGCATGGCGCATGGGGCGGGTAGTTGTTTCAGAATGCCCAGCAGTCGACCAGAATTCCCTGGGGAAGCGCCGGCGCGGCTCTTTTTGCGTGTCGCGGCGGCCGGCCCGGCCGGGGGGGGCGCCGGAGGCAACTTGGTCGGCGGGCCGCGGGCCGCTGCGTCCGGGAAACCAGGCTGCCAACGGGCTCCGGGCGCGGGCAGCCAGGTGCTCCCAGCCGCGCGAGCGCGCGAGTCCAGAAGCCCTGGCTGGAGGCGGCGGCGGCGGCGGGGCGCCACTCGGTGGGCCCACCGAACGAGCCCCCTGGCCAGGAGCGAACAATGTGTGTGTGTGTGTGTGTGTGCGCGCGCGCGCGCCTGGGGCCCTTCGCCTGCGGGCAGCCCCTCGCGATGCAATTGTGTCCTTGAGCAACGGGCGACGTGTGTGTGTGTGTGTGTGTGCGCGCGCGCGGCCGATGCGCATGTACCATTGCATGTGCGCGCGAGCCCGGGTCCGGCGGCGCGGCGGTCATATCAACGCAATTAGGAGTCTCCAGGCGGGGGCGCGGGGGCGCGGGGGCGCGGGGGCGCGGGGGCGGCCGGGGGGCGGCGGCCGGTCTGTGTGTGCGCGCGCGCGCGCCCCCCGGCGAACACCCCTGGAGCGCTCTGGGCCCGGGCGGCGGCCGCCTCTTGCGCACGCACACATGTGTTCGGGCGTGGCCGCGCATATCGGTTGACCGGCAACCTGGCCTGTGCGGCGCGCGGGCGCAGGGTAGGCCGGGGCTTGGTCGTAGGCCGGGCCAAGGTACGAGAGCCGGTCACGCCATGTGCCGGGGGCGGGATTCGGAAGCGTCTGCAGACCGGCCGCGCGGGGCCGGGGGGGGGGGGGCATTCAGCTGCTGCTGCGCGCGCGAGGCTGCCTGCTCGGGAACCCGGGCCGGGAAGGCCGCGGGGCCGGGGTCTGGACGCCTGGGGCGCGGGAAAAGGTGCTGGGCTGGGAGGCCGGCGGAGGAGGGGGCGTGGTCGGGCCTGGGGGGGGGGGGGCGGGGGGGGAGTGCGCTGGTCCGGTCTGCGGGCGGCACCCCGCCCCCGCCGCTCCCTTGAGCGCGCGCCTGGGCGGGCGCCTCGCGTTGCATCCCGCCCCGGGGGGGGGGGGGGGGGCAAGTGGATGTCCGGAG
>NW_009243110.1:0-1563 GCF_000388065.1 Fonticula alba | reverse complement strand
GGGGAACACGCCCAGCAAGAGAGACGCCGATCGCTGGGGCGGTGGTCACGTGCCAACATGTCAGCCCACAATCCCCTGCGCAACCTGGCCCCGGTTTCCGATCGTGGGGGAGGGCCTTCCGGGTACCGGGCCGATTGGCGTTTTCGCTGGTGGCCGGCCTGCGGGGCTCGGGCGCCCGAGCCCCGCAGGCAGGACGCGGGGAACCGGGGGTGGGGATGGGCCGGGGATGGGCCGGGGGGGGGGGGGGGGGGGGGGGGGGGGGGGGGGGGGGGCAGCAGCTCCTGTCAGTTTAGTCGAGCGCCCTTGCTCCGGGACGGGTGTTTTGCCGGGGCCCCCTCCCCCCCCGGCCGGGAGGGCGGGCGCCAGCGCAATGGGGGGCCGAGCAGGGCGCGAGGAGCACAGGGGCACCAGGACGCATGCGCTCGCGTCAGTGCGTGGGATGAGCGGCCCAGGTCGGCAAGGGGCCCGGGGAGGGGCGGTTGCAGCTCCGGCAGCGCGTGAGCCATGGGCCGGCGGTGGCCATCGCCTGCCCGGATCTTTGGTTTCGCGCGGGCGCACACGCACGGGCGCGACGGCCGCCTTCCGCGCGACGATGCCGGCGGTGCGCCGCGTCGCCGCTCCTCGTGGTCCCGGAGGCCGACCGTGCCGCGCACCACGAGGCGCGCCGCGTGTGCCTCCGGCGGTGCGTGGTCCGGGGGGAGGGGGGGGGGGGCCGGGCGCAGTGGGCAAGCCGGCGGCCGCCCGATGCGTGGCAGGACGTGTGCCCGCCCCCCCGCCCCCGGTGGGGGGCGCTCGCGAGTTGGGGCCGGGCAACCTTCCGCACCGTCTCCGGCCATAGGGGCGGCGGCGGCGGCGGCGGTGGCCGGGGTGGGCCCCTTCGCCGGCGGCGATGGCCGCGCCCTGCGGGGCATCCCACCCCCGGGCCCCCGGCGGATCTGCCAGTTGCCAGGGGGCGGGCCCGGGCGCCAGGGGCGCCGGACATGGTGCGGCAGGCCCGGAGCTCGCGCGATCGGCCGGACCGGGCCGCGCCAGGCTCCGCCGCGCGCCGGCCTCGCGCGCCGCTCGTTATTTGCCCGGTCCGCCGGCCAGCCCGGTCGGCTCCTGGCCGGCGGCGCGCGCCGCGCGCCCCCACGGTGTCCCGGCGGTCCCGATTAGTCCCTTCGGCAATATGCGCAACTGGCCGCCGGATCCACTTCTGTTTTCTTTGCCACCGGGTGCCACCTTGGGGGGGGGGGGGGGGGGGGGGGGGGTGGAGCCGGGGTGGGGGATCTCCCCGGCCCACATCCGGGCAGCCCATCCCCGGCGGCTTTGGGCCTGACCGTAGCCAGGCGGGCCCGCGCCCTCGTTCGGCCTCGGTGGCCCTGCCTCCCTCGGGGGAAGGGCGGCCAGCCGCTTGCCCGGGCCTCGGGCCAGCGCTGGAGGCGCCAACGGCCGAGGGGGCGCGGGGCATTCGCCCTGTCCCGGGCCTCCCACCGCCGGCCACGGAGCCGCCGCGCCAGGGAGGTGACGCCGCGCGCCGAGGCGCCTGCGTGGCCATGAGCCGGGCGATTTCCGCGCGCGGGC
>NW_009243109.1:2293-3825 GCF_000388065.1 Fonticula alba | reverse complement strand
TACCCATGGGTCGGTATCCCCCGGTCCCTCGAAGGGGGGGGGGGGGGGGGGGGGGGGGGGGGGGGGGGGGGGGGGGGGGGGGGGGGGGGGCGGGGGGCCACGCATGGGGGGTTGTCAGCCTTGGGATGGCGGTGTGATGGCCAGGCGGGATCAAGAAGCGTGCGGAGGGGCCGGCGCCGAGAAAGCGGCGGAGGGGGCCGGAACTGACACCAGGGGTGGGTTGCATACCTTTTCGGGGGGGGGGAGGAAGCGGGAGGGAAGACAACGAAAGAGAGCGGGAGAGCGACAGCGAGAGAGAGGGTAGGGTAGAGAGTGAAGGAAGGGCCGGGAGGGTGTCGCTGGAGGGTCTGTTTAATCCGGAAGCCCGAGGCAGGGGCGGCGGTGGCAGCAGGGTGCGCAAAAGCAGGGGCGGTGGTCCCAACGTCAGCAGGGGGGGAGAAGACGTGCAACAGTTATGGGGTGGTGCCAGGCTGTGGCGCCGGGGGAGAGAGGAGGGAGAGGGGAGGGGCCGGAGGGCAGGGCTGGGAGGGGATGGGATGGGAGGGCGATCGGGCGGACACAGGATGCAAGAGCGGGCGGGGGGGGGGGGGGGGGGCGGTTGTGCTCCCGGGGGGTTCTTCGGGCCCCGGGACGGTAGGGGCCGACCTGACATGCGGCGGCATCCCCTGTCCCGGGGGCGGGGCGCTGAGCCACAGGGCTTCGATGCTTTTCTCGTGCCGGGACATTCGGTTTCCGGGCGGGGGGCCGGGGGGGGGGGGGAGGCGCGCATGCATGGGGATTTGGGTGAGGGCAGTGGGGGTGGTGCAGGAGTGGGCGGGATGCCGCCCAGGGACGCGGGCGGGGGTGGCACTTGAAGGCCGGTAGCCCGCCCGGGGGCGCAGCAGCGAAAAGAGGCGGTGGTGGGGGAGAGTGCGAGCGCCGCGCGAGGACGGCAGGGCGCGAAAGGCGGCAGGGCGAGGGCGGCGTGCGGAGGGCGAGAGGAGGAGGAAAAGGGTACGAACACAGCAGCGAAGCCGGGTGGTATCGGTGGATTTGCCCTCGGTCCACACCATGGCAGCCCATATACTCAGGAGGCGGCGTTTGGCGTGGGCCTGGAGCGTACCGGGCCACCCTGGAGAGGGTCCTCAGCCCGGGGACCTGGGCCAGGGACCGCGTCCGCCTGCCCGCACCACCCGGCTTCTGCGCCCCTGAGGGAGGGGAACGCCATCCCGCCTCCCCCCCCCCCCCCTTCCACCCCGGGGACCGAGGGGGTACGGGTGGTACATTCGCCGAGGGGTCCCCCGATCGACCGGGGATGGGTACTATGCCCACAACCAAGCGGGCCCTGATTGGCGTGATCGACGTCGCCGGCGCCGGCAGCGGCGCCGGCGCCGCGCCCGGTACGCTCCACAAACCGCCTGTCCATGCGTCTGCATGGGCCCATGCATGAGAGCGCGGCCGATGTCTGCCGGGGGCCATCGTGAAGGGCCCCCGCAAGGGATATATGCACGCGGGGGCTGCACGCAAGTGTCCCTCAGACTCTGCCTCCCCGG
>NW_009243109.1:0-813 GCF_000388065.1 Fonticula alba | reverse complement strand
CCCCCCCCCCCCTCCCATCCCTTCCGTCGCCCCCCTCCCCCATGGGGGCGGGGATGCTCTCCCTTTCTAGCGTGAGGCCGGGCCCAAGAAGTGCCGCCGAGATCATGCCCAGAGCCGGAGGGGAGCCTGGCCGAGCGAGGGGTGGCACGCGAGACGCGAAAGTGCAAGTGGGTATATGTGCCCCGGGAATGGGGGGGGGGGATATGGCCAAGGGGGGGCAATGCATTCGGGGCGGATGTGCTGACGCACCACCATCCCTGCGAGAAGTATTAACAGTGCTTTCGCCAGTGGCCCGAGCACCCCTCCGCCCAGAGGCGGATGCAGTGCGTAGGTAAAATGTCGCACGAGGCAGCCAACACACTCCATCGACAAGATCCGGATGCGTTTTCGCGAAGGCTTGTTTGTCCGGCCCCTGCCCGCGGGGGCAGGAGAGCGGGGCCGAGGGGCGATGGGGGGTGGGGGGACGGTGTCTTGGCTCCGGAGGGTGTGACTCTCCTGGCCGCGGGTCATTTAGCAAGCAGCCAGGAGGGTGGAGCCCTCGGGGTGAAGGGGCAGCCAGGGGGACAAGCGCCTCCATCCCGGTGCCGCCTATCGGGGTGCGAGCCCCGGCAGAGCGCGGCAAGCACGCCCAGCATCAAGGCCGGCTCTTCCCGGAAGGCCGAGTGGAGGAGTGGCAAAAAGGCCGACCACCCAGGGACCGGCCGACCCCCCGGTCTCCCCTGCGGGGCGCCGGTTCCGCCCGGAGCGAATGGTCCCCGGGGAAGGGGGAGAGGGGTGCCGAGGCACGCCCTTCACTGGGGTTCGGCGGATCCC
>NW_009243108.1:2050-2844 GCF_000388065.1 Fonticula alba | reverse complement strand
GGGGGGCATGCCCGGGGGCATCATGCCAGGCGGCATGCCCGGGGGCATCATGCCCGGAGGCATCATACCCGGGGGCATCATGCCCGGGGGCATCATGGGAGGGCGAGCGCCGGGGGGCATCATGCCAGGCGGCATGCCCGGGGGCATCATGCCGGGCGGCATGCCCGGAGGCATACCCGGGGGCATGCCATGCGGGCGAGCACCAGGCTGCATGAGGCCATGGGCCGGACCGCCGACACCGTGGACCGGGCCAGCCAGGCCGGCCAGGGCGGCCTCGGACATGGGGAGCCCGCGGCCGGCGGCCTTGCCGAGGCCAGAGGTGGCAACGGCCACCTGGCGACCACGCGCGGCGGGGGGCGGCGCCTCGGCCGACATGGAGACGATGACCTCACCACGGAGGATGATAAGACCAAGGATGCTGGAGCCGGGGCAATGTGAGTCAGGGAGGGTGGGGGCGGGTGTGGGCGGGTGTGTTCCCCGGTGCGCAGCCGGCCGATGTGGGATACTGTCGGTGTGTATGTGCGCGCGCGCGCGCGCGCACGGCCACATGGAGACACAGACACTGTGCGACGACGTACCGCTTCTCCTCACGGGCCTTCTCCTTGCCCTTCTTGACGCGGCGGAACTCCTCGCTGTCGGCAAGGACGATGTTCATGTGCTGTGGTGGCGAGCACCGGGGGCGGGGAGGGGCAGAAGGGAGGGGTGACCCCAGGGAAACAAGCAAGGCGGTCATGGCAGACGGGGGTCAGAAACAGGCCGTAGGACGAAGGTGCAGGGCCGAATGGCGGGGGGGG
>NW_009243108.1:0-685 GCF_000388065.1 Fonticula alba | reverse complement strand
TTCCTGCCTGAGAGGCAGTCGACGGGCGGGGGGGGGGGGGGGGGGGGGGGGAGGGGGGGGGGGGGGGGGGGGGGGGAGGACGGACTGAATAGAATGACGCCACATGATGCTGGCGAGGAAGCAAAAAAACAAACAAACAAACAAACAACAACACACGGACAAAGGGAGGGAACAAAGATGGAGGAGGTGAGCAACGGATGGGTTGTATTCAGTTTTCTTCTTTTCTGTTTTACCCCGGCGATGCGGGGCTTTGGCCCCAGCGGGGGAAGCGGCGCGCCGGAGGGAGGGGGAAGGGGAGGAGGAATGGCAGGGAAGGCCAACGCCAGAAACGGGCGCGTAGGGGAACAAGGGCAGTGATTTGTCACACAGGAAAGCGGAGGGATGAGGGCCGTCCATGCCCGTAAAAATGGGGCAATGGCACCCGCGGTCGGGGGGGGGGGGGGGGGGGAGGGGAGGGAGGCGGTCCTACTTACTGGGGAGGGCGCATGCCGGGGGGCATGCCCGGAGGCATGTACATGCCCGGGGGCATCTGGCGACCACCTACACATGGGGAGGAAGAACGGAGGGACGGGAAGTCAGCGCATGTGTGCTCCTCGAGAGGAAGGAGAAGAGTGCCGGAAGGGGGGGGGGGGGGCGGGGGGGGGGAGGAACGTACCAGCCATGCCGGGGGGCATACCGGGGGGCA
>NW_009243107.1:0-1619 GCF_000388065.1 Fonticula alba | reverse complement strand
TACACATGCGCCTTGTGGATGGTGGGCCGGTGTCAGATGGTCCTTTTTTTTTCTTCCTGGGAAATAGCGCGTGCTGTCAGCAGGGCGGGGGCGGCAGCTCTCTTGGGGAGTTGGCGACGCGGGTGCGTGCCCTTGTGTGCGCGCTCGTGTTTGGGGCCCTTGCCGCTGCCGCTTCCGGGGCATGGCTCGCTGACTGGGGAAGGGGACAGGCCCGCACAGCACCGGCATCTGTGCGGCCTGCGGGCCGGGCCCTCCAACAAACCCTCCGCGCCCTGTGCGATGCCACGAGCATGCGCGGCAATGTGTCCGGGCCGGCGCGGGCCCATAACGGCCGGCCGCCGGCCATCGCACCCGCCAGCGCTCCTGCCAGGCCATCGAGCCCCCTCGCGGCCCGGGCCGCCTGGGCGCCTCCCGGTGATGGGGCGGAACATTGCGGCGGCCGTGCTGTCTGTTGGGCCGGTGCCCTGCCGGCACTCGGCCCCATGGGGGCGCTCCCTCGCAACGTGCACCGCGCCGCGCGGCGTCGCACCCGGCAGCGGCCTGCCAATCGGCGGCCGGCCACAGGCTGGGCCCACGCCGGAGGAAGAACACCAGCCCGGCCATTCGGTCCCGGCCGCGCACACCCCAGTGGAGCCATGTGCACGCATGGCCGGCGACAGCTCGACCGGCAGCGGGCCCCAATGAGCCGACACGCCAGCCGGGGCCTGCGACAGTCGCCGGCCCCGGCCCCGAGGGGGGCATGCGGGCGGGCGCGTCCCGCAGCGGCCAGGTCGCCCGTCAGCGGCAGGCCCTCCAGCCGGTGCTCACGCGCCAAGGGCCAGCCGACGCCGCCGAAGCACCCGGTGGCCTAGGACCCGGCTGCCACCGCCTCGCGACCGGCCCACACACAGCGCCCTGGTGGCCCGGCGCTCACGCCCTCGCGGGCCCGCTCGTGCCTATGGGGCCGGGGTCGGCCACACGCATGGTCCGGTCCCCCCCATCGGGATCATGCCCACGAGCCGCCGGCGGTCTCTCGACCGGCCACCGTGTCGCAGCCGCGCGATGGGGCACACCCGGGGAGCTGGGGCCCCGATGGCCGGGGCTCCTGCCGGCGCCGGCCCTCCGACCGCTCACCGGCTCGGTCAGGTCGGGCATGCCGACAAGTCGACTGGCGCCATGTCCCCTTCTCCGTGCATCCCCCTCCCGAGCTTGCCCTTGGCAGGGGACACAAGTCGGCCGCCGCCGCCGGAGGAGGATACTCCAGAACCGGCCAGCATGCTGACCGGCGCCCTGCCGCGGCGGCGCCCCCTCGCGCAGGAAAACACGAACAGGGGGGGGGGCGGGAGCGCCACGCCCGGACACGGGGCCGCCAGGCCGCCGAAACGGACGCCATGGCGCCGGCCTCACGGCGCTGCGATGGCGCAGTCCCCGGAGTTGGCACATTCCACTTGTCCCCGGGCACGTGAGCGCGTGACCATCATTCGTGCTTTCCCGCGCCGCCAGCGCGGTTGGGACTGAGCCTTCCCCGTTCGGGGCCCCCGGGTGCAGCGGTCCTCCCAGGGGCCTCTGGGCGGGGCGGGCGGGGGGGGGGGGAGAAACATACACAGCCGCAAAAGTGATGTGGTCGGGCTCGACATCCG
>NW_009243106.1:2075-2873 GCF_000388065.1 Fonticula alba | reverse complement strand
CCCTCTCTCTCTCTCTCCTCTTCCTTAGCATGTATGTCTATTTGGCAAGTGTCACATGGAACATCATCCGACCAAGGTGCGCGCGCATGGCTGCGAGTCGTCTACTTTTTTCCATGGTGCCCATGAGCACCATGCTCATGGTCGCTGTGCTCGTGGTCGCTGTGCTCGTGGTCGCTGTGATCATGCCCACCGGGCAGACCAGCGGCAAATTTCACCCGGTGCCCAAGGCCGATGTCCGAGGAGCTGGCCAGCTGCGAGGCTGTCTGCCGGGCCACCATGTCCTCGATGCGACCGAGACGCTGCTCGCGAGTTTCGGCCCCGGTGGTGCTCGCGCCGGTCGCGGCCTGGACCTCCTCCAGCGAGACCATGGGCCGGGCGGCACGAGCGGCATTGGCACCGGCACCACTGGCTGGCAGGAAGGGGGATGCACTGCTGAAGGCTGCCGGGCGCACGTGAATTGCCCGGACCCCGGGCTCCGATAGGATTCGCAGCTGCTTGCGTCCCTGGCGCAGGTGGTGCTCGATCAACTCATGGTCCAGACGTGAGAGGGACCGACGCTTGTCATCGAACTCCGCGCGAATCGACTGCCGGAGGGACCCGCCACCAGGAGCAGTGGCCTGGAGTCCGGCGCCGGCGGCCGCCTGCTCCTGGCGCATGGCCAGTCGCGTAAAGGCCCGGTACAGGGAGAGGACCTCCTTCTGGAGACCGGAGTAGCGAATGGGTCGAGCCATGATAGCTGCCTGACGTGTGACAAGAGGGGGGGGTTCTGGCAGCGGAGGAAAGTCGACTCGTTGTACT
>NW_009243106.1:0-469 GCF_000388065.1 Fonticula alba | reverse complement strand
GGGGGGGCAGCGCCCCCGCGCCTCCTGGCCATAAGAGCCGCCGGGCCCGGGGCGTTTCTCGGTTCGGGGTGGGCAAAGGAAGCATTCCCTCCCCAGATCCCGGGTCTCTTTCTTCGCCCTCCCCCCTCCCCTCCTCCGCCACACCATGGCCCACCAGGTCCCCCACCAGGCCGACAAGGCCACCGCGCTGTACGACATGTCGTCGGCCGACTACTACTTCGACTCGTATGCCCACTTCGGTATGTGCCCGCTGCTTCCCCTTGCCCTGCCTGCCATTGCCATGGTCCCGCCGCGTGGTGGTGGCCCTCCTGCCCATCCACCTGAGGCGTCCTTTGCTTCCCCCCCCCCCCCCCCCCCCGCTGACCTGTCCTGTCTTCCCCCGCCTTCAGGCATCCATGAGGAGATGCTCAAGGACGAGGTCCGCACCCTTGCCTCCCGTGATGCCATCATGCGCAACAAGCACGTCTTC
>NW_009243105.1:589-1739 GCF_000388065.1 Fonticula alba | reverse complement strand
GGGGGGGGGGGGGGGGGCCGGCCGTTCTCGAGCGGCATGGCCCCCTCTCCGCGACGCGCCCAGCCGCCAGGCCAAGAAGGGTGCGGGACATTCTCCGGCCTGTAATTATTCCCACTTGGGGCGAACCCGGCGATGCGCCCAAACCCGCATGGCCCCCTCGGCCGCGCCAGCCCCCGGGCCCGCGCCGGGCCTGCGACCCCCGGGAGTCGGCGCACGCCCCCCGGCCACACGGCCGGACGGTCCAGGCCTCGCTCGGTTCCAGAGCCCCGCGCGGTCGGGGAGCCCCCCGGCAACCGGGAATGTGAGACCTCTTGGGAGGGGCCTGGCCCGGCCGGGGGGGCGTGGGGGGCGGAGGGGGCGAGCCGCCTGCTCCGGTGAGCTCGAAAGAGCGAGAGGCCCCGGCAGAGGTCGCAGCACCGAGGTCCAAGCACGGAGCTGGTCCAGCACGCACTGGCCATGCTCCCTTTCGCCCTGCGTAGTGACCCCTTGCCTCAGGGGAGGGGCATCCGGTCGGCCAGGGGTGCGGGAGGGCAAGTTCACGCGTGTGTGTGCCCCATACACTCGGGGCGTCTCTAGGGGGCGCGTCGCCGGGGCGGCCCAGGGGGGGTGGGCAGGCGTTCGACCCGCGAGTTCGCGCCAAGGGGAAGGGCTGCGCGGAGCGGCCGGACAGACGAGAAAGGGCCGGCGTCCGGGGGCGGGGCTCGGGGGAGGGGGGGGGGGGGGAACGCCTGGCCGTTGGTCGGGCGGTCTCGCCTGGCGCCGGGCTGGGCCTGACGCTGGCCAAAAAAAGGCCGAGATGCAAACTACCAATCCTCCGCCGGGCGAGGGGAAGGGGGGCTCTGACGTACTACTGCTGGAAATCTGCCTCACTTTTCCGGGCCAGTTGTGTCCGCGTGCCGGCTCACGGAGAGCAAGGGGGTCACCCAGGAGCGAGGGGGAGGGGGGCCTGGACGCGACAAGGCGAACATACCTCCCCCCGGCTGCCGGGGTCTCACTTGGCGGCTCACAGCCATTTGCTCTCCCATACTCCCGGAACCAACAGCGGGCATCCCCTTCCCCGGTCACCTCCTCCCCCCCTCTCCCCGGAGGGCGGGCGTGCAGGGCGGCTATAGGGTGCGGGAGCCTCCACACCAGCGGCGGCGGGGGGGGG
>NW_009243105.1:0-579 GCF_000388065.1 Fonticula alba | reverse complement strand
GCGAGTGTGCCCGGCCAGCATCGTCCCCCCCCCCCCCCCCCCCCCCGGGCCGGGAGGCCCGGGCCTCAACCGAACGATTGCAGCGGCCAAGGTGGGGGTGGTACGGTGGACGCCCCGGCAAACACTGGCGGCGCTGACACCAGGGAGATACTCATTACATTTATAATGCGAATTATATATCCTCTTCAGGAGCTCATTTTCCTTGTCGCGTTCCTCCCACCAGCCCCCGGTCTTCCGACTACCACGGCGACCGACGCGCTGATTGCGGCACTCCGGCCCCGAATGCCCGTGCCCCTCCCCCGTAACTGGCAAGGCCAGGGCCGGGCTGGCTGGTCTAACTCCTGTGCGATCAGTTGACCCGTCGGGGTTTCGGTTTCCCGGCCGACTTTCCCCCGTGCCGGCCCTTGGGCTTCGAGCCGCGTGCCTGCGGCGGCATGGCGGCGGCCGCCGCCGCGACGCCAGGGCACCAACACGCTTGCGGGCCTAGCGCGCCGGTCCGGCGTGCCCGGGCCGCCAGGCGGGCGAGAGCGGCCGGGGCGGGGGGGGGGGGCTGACCTCGGGCTGCTGGCGCCCCCGCTG
>NW_009243104.1:0-1651 GCF_000388065.1 Fonticula alba | reverse complement strand
GGTGGAGCTGTCGGCGGCCCAGCTGTGGGACATCTGCCAGCAGTGGTCCGCCGGGCTGGAGGCCATGCACGCGCACGGGGTGGCCCACTGCGACCTGAAGCCGGGCAATGTGTTTGTCAGCCAGGCGGGCTCCTCCTGGCGGGCGGCCCTCGGGGACCTGGGCACGTCCAGGAACCTGAGCGCCAGCCGGCTGTCGGCCCTGGTGAACAGCATGCCCGAGCTGAATGCCATGTCGGTGCGGTATGCGGCGCCGGAGCTGGTGGACGTCTTCCAGCGGGCGGTCCCTCTGGACCCGGGGCTCTTCTTCCCGGTGGACATGTATGCGGCGGGGGTCATGCTGGGCGAGTGCCTGGCGCGGGCTGTCCCCTGGGCTGGCATGGGCATGCAGGACATCGTGCGTGCCGTGTGTGGCGGTGCCCGGCCGAGCGTCGAGTCCCTGGGCCAGGAGGCCCGGGACCTGGTGCAGGCCGCCTGGCAGGAGGACCCCGGCCGGCGGCCGCCGGCAGCCACCTTCCGCCAGCGCTGCGCCGGGCAGTATGTCGCCGTGGGCGGTCTGCCCTGAGGGGCAGGAGGAATGCACGCATGTTGGCTGCCCGGGCGGATGTGGCACCTTGGGTGTCGGACCGAGGGGGCGGGGGGCGGTGTGCTGCATGTGCTGGGGCAGAGGGCCATCTCCGGGAGGGGGGGGGGGCGGTGACACAGGGGCAGGCCGCATGGCCAGAATGCGCGGGGTGTGCGTGTGGCGAAAGGAAGCGGGCGGAGTGTATTGTGCGCGGGGCATGTGCACCCGGGAGCGGGGGCGGGGGGCGGGCGGCCATCGGGGCCGGTCAGGGGACATCGGCCACGACCGGCGAGCCGCATGCCCCTGGCCCTCGGGAAGGAGAGGCCCAGGCGGGATCCCGGCGGGGGCCGCTCGAAGAGGGGGCAAGGACCTGCCCCGGGCCGCCGAGCCTGGGGCACATGGCCGCGCACTGGGGTAGTAGCATGCCTGCCCGCTGTCGGGCCGCGAGGCGGGGGCCGCCGCGGCCGGATGGGAGACCCCCGCCGCGAGCTCGACGCCTTGGTGGGTCCCCGGCCCGAGAGGCCCGAGGGCGAAGACCGTCGACGGAGCCCGAGCCCAGGGGCCACCGGATTGAAAGCCGGAGGAGAGGGGGCCGGGTCGTGCGTCGGGCGAGCACCGGACGGGGCCCTATGCCAGGGCAGGCGTGGACATGCGTCCCGCCGGCGCGCGAGCACCATCGGCCCTCCCCCGAGATTGAGGGGCGGCGGCGCGAGGGGGGGGGGGGGGGGGGCCTGGCGCGCGCCCCCGGTACGAGGAGCTCGGCCCCCGGGAAAGGCCCGGCCGTGCACCGGGGCCGCGGTGCGCCTCCGCGGGAGAGCCCTCGCAAGGAGAGTGCCGGGCTGGCAAGCCGCCGGCCGGGGGTGTCGTCCAGTCAATGGGTTGTGGCCATGGATGGGGCTGTGGCTGGGCTGCTCACGCGCGCCATGGAGCGGGCCACGGCGCATGGCGTCCGGTGCAGGGCGTAGGGTGTACGGTGTGCGGACAGGCACCCATGGGAGGGGCTGAAAGCGTGGCGCAGGCGAGGGGCAGGGCGAGTGGCCGATGTCAGGAGACCACTACAGCCATAGGCACCGGGGGGGGGGGGGGGGG
>NW_009243103.1:3664-4375 GCF_000388065.1 Fonticula alba | reverse complement strand
GGGGGGGTGGGGGGGGAAGGAGGGTGTGGGGGCTGGTGATGTGGGCGCGCGTGTGGCTATGTGTGTGTGTGGATGTGAGGGCAGGGCGGGGGGCCACCGGAAAACCCTCCCGGCTCCGTGGCGACAAATGCTGGCCTTCCCTTGGCGTGGGGGACAGGGGTGAGGGCAGCTGGCCAGGGGGGAGGGGCGGGGCGGGCGAGGAGGGGCCCAGCAGCGGGACACACCCTACGCCCCTGGGTAAAAGGCACTGGGCCGCCACCACCGCGACGAGCGCGCACCCTTCCCCGGGAGTGGCTGGACCCGGGGGCGCGCCACACGGCCCAGAGAGCGGGAAACCCCGCACCGGCACCCGTGAATGCCCGCCCCAGAGGGCGGGGGCGCGAGTTTGCGCGACCCTGGGTGGCGCGCTCCCCCGGCCGCAGGGGCGCACCGCGGGCCGAGTGGCGAGCCTGCCGCCAGCAGCCCAGCCACATCGCCAGATAACCACACATACACAGAGAGAGAGAGAGATACCCTGCTGGCGTTTGCGAAGGAGCTCCGACCTCAGCGCTGGAAGGCCGCTGGCTGGGGAGGCCGCCTGGCTGCCATGGGTGGCGGGGCGGGGGGGGGGGGGGGCGGGACAAGGGTGCTCGCGCTTCCCTCCCCACACCCCAGCATCCCGGAAGCCGGGGCAGATACTGCACCCGCCCGCGAATGGGCGGGCTCCGGGGG
>NW_009243103.1:0-534 GCF_000388065.1 Fonticula alba | reverse complement strand
CCCCCCCCCCCTCGCCAGGCGTGCATCCGGGATCGAGGGGGCCTTGTGGGCAAATGGCCGGTGGACCCCCTCGCCGGAACCCATCCCGCCGAAGGCCTTGGGCAACCCGGGCTCGGTGACGCCCTCGGCGGGAACCGGGCCGGTTGGGCGGGCGCTTCGCCGACCTGGGGGCTGGAGTGCGCGCGCGAATTCGCCCCCCTCCCCCCCCCCCACCCCGGTAACCCTCCGGGCAGTCCGCCCGACTGGCAGGCAGGTACAGCCGGGCCAACTTCGCACGACCACTCGACCCAACGGCCCGGATGGCGAATAGCCTTGCCCAAGGGCGGCACAGAGGCAGCAAGAGAGAAAGGGCGGGGGACAGGGAGAGACGGGTTCGGCACACCACCCTCCATCGCCTGGCGATTTCCGCCTCGCGCCTCCGTCCCCAGGGGTCCTGCAAGCCGGAGAGCACCCGCGTATAGCTCCGGCCGGCAGACGTACGCGCCCGCAAGGCTGGACCAAATTCGGCCAGTGCCTCGAACCCCAAGTGACCTC
>NW_009243102.1:0-1674 GCF_000388065.1 Fonticula alba | reverse complement strand
CATCCGGCTGCTGGCCCATCTCCGCGGCCAGCTCCCGCACCGTGAAGCGCATCCGCCGGCCGGACGGGTGCACCTGCTTCGCCAGCCGCCGCAGCCGCCGGATGTCCTCATCCGCCAGGGCGTACTTTTGGGATGTCGGTCGCGAATCCCAAAAGCCCTCGGGCCATCCGAAGGAGCGCATCGCAGCCAACAAAGCGTGCAAGGGCATGCCGAAGTATTCACCTATCTCTTGCATTGCCGGCATGGGCCGCAGTCCAGCCAGACCCCGGATCTCGGCTTCCAGGTTTCGACTCAGCCCCGGCGCCAACAGCTGCACATTCGTCCCCGGGCCGGACCCATACACCTGCGGGTCGAAGTATGAAAGCCGACAGTGCACCGATGGCCCGGCCGGCGCATGGCTCCCCTCGCCCGCCGGCGACCCTTCGCCCGGGGGCCGGTGCACCGGCGAAGTGGCCGGCAAGAAGCGCCGCGTGTACTCCCGCAGCGTCAGCCGACCCGAACCCCCCGGCCGGGTAAGTTGCCGCACGGGCCGCCGTTCGGAAGACGGTAATACCACCCCCGGCTCGTAGTACCTGATGTACCAGCGGAGCCGATCGGCCGACATCGCCAACTGCCTGGCCATGTCCTGGAGACTGTGCCGGCGTTCTTGCAACAGCCCCCGCATGTGGGCCACCTTCTCCGCCGGCAACTCTCCCCGCAGATGGACAATGTACTCCGGGCATAGGTCCGGTCCGTGCAGGATGATCGACGTAGGAGCCACACCTGTCGATTTGTTGATCGCCCACAGCGAGGGCACCGGCGCCTTCTGCAGCCCTGCCACCAATGCCCCTCGCAGGGCTTCCATCTTTGCGCCTGGCAAAACGGACACCGTCACATCTCCATGCTCCGGGAAGTGCTTGTCGATGGCTCTAGACAAGGTTGGCGGGTTGCTCGAAAGGAGCAAGACCATTGCCCCCCTCGACAGGGGAGGATCCACGGTCACCAGGTGCCCCAGCCGGCCGAGGCAGATGCCCCGTTCCCACGCTGGCGTAGCCAAGATCTCCGGCGCATGCTCCTCCAGCAGTTCCTCCACCTGCTGCGGCGGCAAGCGCACCAGTCGCGGCAGGACCCGCGGCACCAGCACCGGCGGATCCCGCCGGACCAGGTCCATCAGATCCTCGAAGACCGCATGCCCCGGGCCCACCCCGGCCAGGGGAACATGCAGTGATCGCCGGGCCGGCGCGATGCCAAACTCCCGGCCATAATGCCCCAGCAGGCTCTGTACCGATGCCCGGTCCATCCCCAGCAACCGGGCCATCGGGCCCAATTTCGCCAGCGGCCGATTTGCCCGGGGGTCCCCGACAAGCCGCAGGAACAGCCGGAAGTGCGCCACATCGTCGAACCCCTGCGGCAGGGGCTCCTCCCCGGCCTCGATGGCCCGGCAGAGCCGCGCCCCGGCGCACTCGGTGTCGTAATTCGCAAACTTGGCGGACGTGGCCACTTTGGTGGTCGTGCTTCCGGCGGCCGAGGAGAATGCCCGCATATGGAGCAGCGACATGCCCCCGGGAGCCATGATCTGCGACGCTGTCGCACACATGCCCCCGTTGGTGGCCAGGGGGAACGCCGGGCCCCGGGCGGCCGGTGTATGGCCCCCGGCCAGAGACCAGCCCCGCCGGGCCGCCACCGCCGCCGTCG
>NW_009243101.1:0-1704 GCF_000388065.1 Fonticula alba | reverse complement strand
GGGGGGGGGGGGGGGCGGCCAGGCGATGCCCACAGCGAGGCACGTACCGAGGCGGCGATCGGGGGCCCGAGCCGGGACATCCAGGCAGTGCTCGGGCGAGGGGCCGCTGCAGGCGTGGCACCCGGGCGCGCAGGGCACGCAGGTGGGCCCGCTGCCGTCGGTGACATGGGCCCCGGTCCAGTCGGCCAGGTAGCCGGCCGGGCAGTCGGCGACGCACCGGACCCCGGGCCCGCCGTGGGGGTCCGGCAGGCGGATGTGCGGCTCGGCGCACACCCGGCAGCCGGGGGCCACCTGGCAGGCCAGCTGGCCGTCCGGCCGCAGGACGCAAGGGGCCCCCTCGGGGCCCATGGTGCCGGCGCACTGGCTGCAGGTGTCGGCGCAGGGGAGGCACACCCGGGCCGGGGCCGGGGCCCCGGCGTCCGACAGGTCCACGGCCAGGGTCCGGTCGGCCGGGCAGGAGGCCACGCAGCGCCCGGCGCCCGGGGCCCCGGCCCCCCGCGGATCCAGCCACAGCCCCATGGCCGGGGGGCAGGAGGTGCAGCCGGTGGCCGAGCCGGCGCACGTGGAGCAGGTCCGGTCGCAGGGCTGGCAGGCGGTGGCCCCGGCCGGGGCGAACTCGCCGGCCGGGCAGGCGGCCCCGCACCGGGCCGCCCCCTCGGACAGCAGGAGCCCCGGCTGGCAGGCCGTGCACCGGGCCCCGGCGGCGGTGGCCACGCACTCGGCGCACCCGGCCGGGCAGGCGACGCACCGGCCGGCCGGCCAGTCGGCCAGGAACCCGGCCGGGCAGGCCGCCACGCAGCCCGGGGCCTCGGCCGGGCCGAGCAGGTCCGGCGCCCGGCACCCGGTGCACCCGGCCGCCCCGGGGCCGGTGCACGTGGCGCACATGGCCTCGCATGCCTGGCAGACGCCGGCCCGAGGGAAGGTCCCCTCCGGGCAGGCGAAGAGGCACTGCCCGGAGCCGGTGAGCAGGCGCGCCCCGGAGCAGGCCGTGCACGCGGTCGAGCCCGGGCCGGCGCACGCGGCGCAGCTCCCGTGGCAGGGCACGCACCGGGACCCGTCGTGCGCGCTGCGCCCCGGGCACCGGTCGACACAGGCATTGTTGTGGAGCAGGCCCCCGGGCCCGGGGGGGCAGGCGGTGCACTGGTCGGCCTCGGGCCCGGCGCAGGCGGCGCAGGTCCCGTCGCACGGCCGGCAGGTGTGGCCGTCGGGGAAGTGCCCCTCCGGGCAGGCCGGCCCCGGGGCGCAGTGCGGCTCCCCGGCCGCCGGCGGGACAACCAGCAGCCAGCCCGGCTCGCACAGGGCGCACGTGGCGTTCGACTCCGGGCAGCTGGCGCAGTGCGCGCCGCAGGGGGCGCACCCGGCCGCCGAGGTGTGGTACCCGGCCGGGCAGGCCGGCACGCAGCGCGTGGGCGACTGCCCGGCCGGCAGGGCCAGCAGTCCCCCGGGGCAGGCGGTGCACTCGGTCGATCGGACCCCGGTGCACTGGTCGCAGGACGCGTGGCACGGCAGGCAGTGATTATCCACGGCCACATGCCTGGCCGCGCAGGCCTGCACACAATCATCGCCCTGCAGGACACCGGAGGCACACCGCCAGCAGTCCTTGTCGGTCGGGCCGTTGCACGTGGCGCAGGCCGCGTCGCAGGGCAGGCAGTCCGTGCCCTGGCGGTACTGGCCCTCCGGGCAGCCCGACTCGCAGGTGCCGAC
>NW_009243100.1:0-1722 GCF_000388065.1 Fonticula alba | reverse complement strand
CCCCCCCCCCCCTTCTGCACACCCTCCGACCGCAGTTTTCTCCCCCGGAGAAGCAGCCCGTCGGCCCTTTCCCCACTCCGGCTTGCCCCATGTCGACCATCATCCCCATCCACGATCCGGAGCCGCGAAACGATGCCGAGCGCGAATGCCTGGAGCTGATCAGTGCGCCCCGACCATCTGGTCACCGTAGACCCTGTGCCTGGCTCGCCCCGCTGCTCCTGCTGACCCTCCTTGCGCGCTGGCCGTCCTGACGGTCCTCCCCCCTTTGCCGCGTGCGCAGACCAGGCCACCGCCCCGACGCTCAAGTCCCCGAGCGCTCGACTCAACCAGGCGGTCATCGAGTGGATCGGCCTGGTGGTCGACCAGAAGCCCAAGCGTGCCTCCTTCGCTGGTGATGTCCTGCTGGTCCGGATCCACGCGCGCCACATCCAGCGGACCGCCCTGGCCCTTCGTGTACGTGACCCCCCCCCCCCCCCCACACCCTCCCCCCCCCCCCCCCCCCCCCCCCCCCCCCCCCCCCCCCCCCCCTCCCCCCCCCCCCCCCCCTCCCCCTCTCCCCGGGGGGGGGGGGAGCACCCTCCAGGGGGGGGCAGCGTCGGATAAAATAATCCCAAGGGCATCGCACCTTTGCCACTTTCTGGCGTGTGCCTGGGGCCCAGACTCGGGTCTGCCCCCCGGCGTGCAGAGGTGGGACCTCCTTCTTGGCAGGCGCCCGATGGGCCCACGGTGTCACAACACAGATGGCCGGCAGCGCGCAGTGTGGTGTTCCGCCTCCTCGGTGGCGAGAGTGCCGGCCGTGCTCCGGGGGCGGGAGGGGGCGATACTCGGACGGGGTTTTCGGGCGCGCGCGCGCGCGCGCCCGCACAAAAAAGCCGTTTTCCCGCCCAAACGGCCTGGCCTCCGGGCCGGCGCCCGCCGCTGCCCAGAGCCAGCCCTCCCTCCAGAGCCCCCACCCCCTGGTCTGGCCCTCGCCCTCGCCATCAATTATTCCTCCCTTTTTCTTTCTCTCTCTCTCTCTCTCTCTCTCTCTGTCGCTGACGCTCGCCCTGCGTCGCTCCTTCTCCCTGGGGCCGAGACGGAACAGTCGGGTGGGGGGGGGGGGGGGGGGGGGGGGTCATGTAACACCCGACCCGGAGAGCCCGCGCGCCGCGCGCATCCGTGCGGTGATGACCCACCTGCAGGGCGAGCCGCCATTCTCGGCTCCGCCTGGGCACCGGGCCGCGAATCTCACTTCGCCGCGGTGTCCCCGCCCCCGACACGCGCGGGGGAGGGTACGCGATGCCGGAGTTCGATCGTTGGGGGAAGCCGCGCGCGGGAAATGGATGTTGTGGCGAGACTAAAGAGATGCCTGTTACCTACATGCGCGGCCCCTGTAATATAGATGCGCTCGCTCGCCCCCCGGGCGTCTTTAGAACCGGTTGGATGATTTATTCTAACCGGCCCACTGGCGGCCGGAGAGGGGGGGGGGGGGGCGGGAGGCCCGGGGGGAGGGCGGAATAGGGGGGGGGGGGTCCCCCCCCCCCCCAGGGGCGGCGCCCCGGGGGGGGCAGGGGGGGGGTTTTTCCCCCCCCCCCCAGGGCCGGGGCCCCAAAGGGGCCCCGCCTCCAAAAAAAAGGGAAAATGCCCCCCCCCCCCCCCCCCCGGTGATTGTGCGTGTTGTGCTGCTTGGCTCCATCGCCGCCGCCGCCGCCTCAGCCGATGGGCGGGAATGGTTACCGACGA
>NW_009243099.1:2069-2902 GCF_000388065.1 Fonticula alba | reverse complement strand
GTGTGTGTGTGTGTGTGTGTGTGTGTGTGTGTGTTTGTCAGCATGCACACAGAATGCACATACACTGGCAATCTGGTCCCGGAGCCTGGGACCTCAAACGACGGCCGAGCCTCGGCCAGTCCCACGCCAACATCTCCCGTCCGTGTGACAGCCGACGATGTACATCGGCTCCTCGTCGCCTATCGGATGTTTTTCTGCTACTGTGCGCCTGAATCTGCCGGCGTCTGTACCCTTTTGCTTGGGACCCCCCTCAGCAAGATCTCTTTCTCTTTCTCTCTCTCCCCCTCGGTATATCCACATCAAAATGTGGATGCATGGACACACACACACACACACGCACTAATCCCCAGGGTATCCTCCTCTCCCTTTCTCCGGCCTCCTATTCGATCCTGCACATAGTTATCCAGCAAATCGCCGTCAAGCATAAGCCCCAACTTCGCACGCCCGTCGCGGCGACGGCCATCGTGTATTTCCGCCGGTATTTCGCCAGGTGCGTGCACGGGAGCTCCCTTGCCGCATCTTTTTCGCTCAAGCCGGCCAGCTGACGTGGAGATCCCCCTTGTTTTTTTTTGTTTTTTTTTTTGCCGGCGGCGGATGTCCCTCTCCTTCCCTCTCTCCCCCCCCCTCTATCTTGGTGTATGTTTCGCGATAGTTTCTCCTACTCCACGTGCGACCCGTCGCTGCTGGCTGCATCGGCTGTTCTCCTGGCCATCCGGTCTGAGGAGGCGGCTCCCGCGTCAAGTGGCATTGCCGGGGCTCGGACCATTGCTACCGCGGCCAAAGTTGTTGGTATGTGTGTGTGTGTGTGTGTGTGTGTGTGTGTGTGTGTGTGT
>NW_009243099.1:0-439 GCF_000388065.1 Fonticula alba | reverse complement strand
TGGAATGCGCGTGGCGATGGTCGGCCGGGGGCGGGGGGGGGGGGGGGGGGGGGGGGGGGACACCCGCCGGTTGTCGCCCCGGCCTCCGGCCCCACCCGGCCCGAGGGCTGCAAGTCGCCATTTTGTTTGTAATTTGCGATTTCCTCCCGAACGGCCCCCAGTCCACGTTGTCCATGCCCGCGGACGGTCGGCGCCAAAATAAAAACACGCGAAGCCAAGAGCGAGAGGCTTTCATTTTCCTGCGAGCATTCCTCCGAGGCTCTCTCCCGGCGGGAGGGAGGACGCGCGGATTGTGTCTTGTTTGTTCTGGCCTCGCTCTAGTCTGTCTCAGACTCGGGGCTAGCCGTGTCCGTCGGCGGGTTCGTCCCCCTCCCCCCGGACGTGGTGTGTCCGGGGGCAGGCCTCGTTCCCACCAGGCCGGGAAGAGGGGGGGGGGGGG
>NW_009243098.1:4813-5266 GCF_000388065.1 Fonticula alba | reverse complement strand
GGCCGGGGTCGGGGTCGGGGTCGGGGCGGGGGGGGGGGGGCGGGGGGGGGGGGACAAACGGCGAAAAAAAAACACCCCCGGTCGCAGGCCCCCCGCCAGCGAAAGAAAGAAAGAGAGAGAGAGAGAGAGAGAGAGGGGGGGGAAGAGGAAGAGCCAAGATGTATCAGTCTTGGCTGCGCTCAGCCTCTCAGCTAGGGACGGACGGAAAAAAACAAAAAACAACAACAACAACAATATTACGGCCACCCATGGCTCCCCGAAAAAAACATTAAACATCAATGGCACGTGGCGGGCACCGGGGCCGCGCGGGCCCCGACCTGCCCGGGCACGGCGCGGCAAACGGCCGACCCGAGCGGGGCGTGGCCCCACGCCCAGACCGGGAGGATGTCTCCGGAAGACGCGGCCATCGCGCACGGGCCAACATGCATACACAGCACACAACACACAATACAC
>NW_009243098.1:896-1407 GCF_000388065.1 Fonticula alba | reverse complement strand
GCGGGGAGGCGTCCCACACCTGCCGGCACTCTGTCGTGTGGGGGGGGGGGCGAAACAAGCATGCACCAGGCTGACCGACACCCGTGCAGATGGTGGCGTACGGCGAGTTCCGGCGCCCCTTCCGCAAGGACGACACCGAGCATCGGATCGTGTACACCGGCATGCGGTACATCATTGCCAATTACGTGGCCAAGCCGTGGACCCGGGCCGATGTGCGCCAGCTCCAGGACTTCCTGCAGACGCACAATGCCGCCACCGACGGCGGCACCGGCGCCTCGGCCTTCCCCTTCCCGGCGGACCTCTTCGAGCGCGCGGTCCGCGAGCATGGCGGCTACATGCCGGTCCGGGTGCGCTCGCTGCCCGAGGGGACCGTGGTGTATCCCCACACGGTGCTCTTCGAGATCAGCGCCAATGACGAGTGGTCGCGCTTGGTGACCTTCCTGGAGTCCCTGCTGACCATGGTCTGGGTACGTGTGTCCGTCCGGCGGCCGGCGGCCGGTGGTGCTCTTCC
>NW_009243098.1:0-886 GCF_000388065.1 Fonticula alba | reverse complement strand
GGGGGGGGGGGGGGGGGGCCGCTGACGGGTCTGCAGCTGGTCCCCGGGGAGCCAAGCGAGCGCGCCGCCCGGCGGGAAGGGCCGCCAGCTGAGGCGCACGGCCGCGGCCCGTGGCCTTTTCACATGCGCCACCGGGGGCGGCACTACCCCTGGGCGCGCCCCAGCCGGGTGACGGTGATTCACCACTCCATCAGGCTGGCCGTCGCAACGGCCGCACCCTTTGGGCGGGGGGCCGCGCCCCTCTCGGCCGAGCAGGCGCCCGGGCTGACCCGGGCCTGTTCGCACGCTGAGGCCAGTGTGGGAACCGGCCAGCCGCCCCGGGACCAGGTTCATATGAGTAATGCCCGGCCCCCGCTTCCTGCCCCCGGGGGAGCGTCTCTCGCGGGCAAGGGCCCGAGCATTCCGGCGCGCCTCCGCCGGACGGGTGTCGCGGAAGCCCCGCCCGGCGTTGGGGGCGCTCCCCCGCCTTCAGGCCCCCCCCCCCCAGGTCTGGACTCGGGGTGATGTGCTGGCCGGTTGCCAACCCCGCCGCGGAGACGCAGTGGGCAGCCCGGCTCGCTGGCCAGCCGCTTGCGTGATCCGCGCCAATAACCCGGGGGAGGTGGTTCGCGAGGCGCGCCCGCCGGGGCGCCCCAGCCCCCCGCGTAGGTGCCTCCTCCAGGGGCCGCCTGGAGATGCGACACCGGGGGGCAGGGGGTGCGGGTGGCCCTGCCGGCCGGGCCAGCCCCCGAGACCGGGCCAATATGAAGCCCCCACGGCGGGGGGGGGGGGGGCCCCCCCCCCCCCCCCCCCGCTCACGCATGACTCCTGTCTGCTCTTGGCGGGGCAATATATCCCGCTCGTGGGCCCCCCCCCCCCAAGCGGCAACATGGCCCCCCCCCCCCCA
>NW_009243097.1:2111-2573 GCF_000388065.1 Fonticula alba | reverse complement strand
GAGAGAGAGAGAGAGAGAGAGGTGAGATATTGTATCTTGTTCCTGGCAATCCGACTGCGCGGACTGCAAGGGAGCGTAACGAAACTTCCCAGCCCGGGCTGACCATGGCTGCGCAGGGGCCTCGCGGGAATGGGGGGTGGGTGGCGACCCGTAGACTGCCGAGGGGGACATTCTCGGCGGGGCTCTTTTTTTCGAGAGACGGACAACATGTTTGGCCTGGACCGGATCTTTCTCGGCCAAGGAGATCGACACCCAGGGCAGCCTGGGGGCCCATGCGCTATGGAGCCTCGTGCACACAGCGGTCACACCCACTCCGTAGGCACCTGGAGATGTACCCACGAAAGACTTAACACGTGAGGGGAATTTCGAATCCGTGGGCGCACGCGTGTGTCCCCCCCCCCCCTCTTGGCGGGCTGTGTGTGCCCCATGTTGCCACCCCCCACCCCGCCCGGTCCCCGTCAG
>NW_009243097.1:0-793 GCF_000388065.1 Fonticula alba | reverse complement strand
CCTCGTGCATCCGATCACCATGAGCGCGTCTTTTGGGGCCCCGCCTCGGCCACTTCTCAATGTCCGTACTCCAGCAGCTTCTCCTTTCCTGCCAGTTCCCTTTTCTCCTTCCCCTCCCTCCCATTACCCTTCCCGCAACAGCTGCACCATGAGCTCCCGCGTCCAGTACCTTCGTGCCTCGAAGCAGGCCAAGCCTCTGCGCAAGCCGTTCCACGCGCGCAAGGCCGCCGAGGCTGCTGAGCGCGCCGCCCGCGCTGCCATTGAGGAGGTCAAGGCCCAGACCCGCGCCGAGGCCGAGGAGGCCCGCGCCAAGCGTGTCGAGCGCCAGACTCGTCGCATTGACAACGAGAAGAAGTCCATGGTGGTCCAGGCGGTGCGTTTGACCCCCCCCCCCCCCCCTGCGCCCTTTCGTCTTTGTTTGTCTTTGCCCCCCTGCGCCCTTCTTCTCGGTGGCTTTCGGTCGGTCACTCGGCGAGCATGATATTGCCACACGAGCGTCGGCTTGGGTGTGGGCATCTGCGAATCCATGGACAAGCTCAGCCGTGTCTTTTGAGGGTCAAGTGGGGGCGCCATCGCAGGAGCCTCAACTCCGGAGCAGCTCCCCCCCCCCCTCCCTCCTGGCCCTGAGACTGGCAATTGCCGCTGGACTTGACCCCGCTTTTCGTCTCTTTCGCTCCAGTCCCTGTCTGCCCTCCTCCACAACAGACACTCCTACACACAGTGAGGCTCCAACTGACTCTCTCTCTCTCCCCCCCCCCCCACACACATTGTATCATTATCATTTCGCAGGCCT
>NW_009243096.1:1044-1739 GCF_000388065.1 Fonticula alba | reverse complement strand
ATGTGCGCACCGGTGTGCGCGCGTGGGCCAGGCGCCCGGCGACAGACCGACGACCACTCAGGGGCGCGTGAGCGACGCCCATTGACCCTCCCGGCCTGCGAGGGGGGGGCGGGGACGATGACCGCGACTTAATCCCCCCTGCCTGCCCCCCCTCCCCCCGCCCTGGTACCGCGCGCCCCGGGTCAGCAGTGGGTGCACACCCGTGCTCAACCGCTCCGAGCAATCCGTAGGCGGGGGGAACCCGGGCCGATCTCGGACAGCTGCCGCAGGCCGCGCAGAAGATAAGGCCCCTCGGGGCGAGGACACGCGTTCGCTCGAATTAAATGCCCCCGCCGCCGCCCCCCCGGCGCTCCAGACAACCTCCCCAAGCCCCGGGTCCTTCTTACCCGGCCACGGAGGGCGCCGGACTCGGCCGCCGGGGGGCGCGGATTTCTCCCTCGGCCCCCCACCCCCCCCCCCCCCCCGTCTCGCGAGGCCCACCGCCTTGGACACCCGCACACCTCGCGGGCACACCTCGCAGGCACACCTGCGCGCACACAAGGAGACCAACGCGCCCCCGCACGCCCCCCGCAGCGGGCCCAAGAGCGGGGCGGGGGCGGGGGGGGGGGAACAAGAACAGGGGATACCCTCGCCGGGTCCCAGAGCGAGATACACCCTGCACCGACGCATTCCAATGCCGACACAGCCCCCCCCCC
>NW_009243096.1:0-504 GCF_000388065.1 Fonticula alba | reverse complement strand
GGGGGGGGGGGGGGGGGGGGGGGGGTGAGTATGACGCCCGCGCAAGAGGCACCGGCCGGCCTCGGTGGCCGCCGAAAAGGGCCACGGCACAAGTGGCGCACACAGCGAACCGCATGCCCGCACCGAGGATGGCCCCCGGCGTCGATGATGATCGGGCGAGATCTCCTCCGGGCTGAATGGCCCCCACCCCTCTCTCACACACTGGGGGAAGGCCGCCCGGGCGCCAAGCCTGGGCGATGGCCGGCGATCGGGCCGATCGCCACCACCGGCGCGCAGGCCGGGCCAAAGGCCCGTTTGGCACACTCACGCTGGGGTGCCCGGGGGCGGGGGGCGACTCGGGGCGGCTCTCCCTATCGCTGACACCGTGTGCCCGGTGGTACTGAGGACATGCATGCGGGGTGCCCTGGGGCGCGCGCCCGCATACGCACCAGGCAACCTGAGAATACACACACCCCTGGCCCCTCCGATCCCACCGCATACACACGCGCACACACACACACACAC
>NW_009243095.1:0-1798 GCF_000388065.1 Fonticula alba | reverse complement strand
GGGGCGGCATGGGGACGGAGCAAGAGGGCACACAGACACACACATTAGCGAGGCCCGAGACGGGGGCAAAGGCCGGGCGATGCACAGCGAGGATGGACATACCACATCGGCCGCCTGGGAGTTCAAGTGCAGCAGGTTGAGCTTGAGCGTCTGGCCGACAGACTCGATGACGGGGAAGGCGTGCTCGAAGAAGTCAACCTCATCACCCGGCCCGGGGGACAGCTCCTCGAGCACCATGCTCTTGAGCGGAGCGGCGGCCGGAATCAAGTGCCTGGTGAAGAGCAATGTCGGGGAAATGGTGAACGGCCGAATCCAGTAGACACACTTGCTGGTGATGACATAGCAGCCGGAGAGCTCGCGAGCCAGGCGCTCGGTTTCCGCCGGGTCATCGATGGCCAGCACGTCGAAGGGCGGCGTGCCGGGGTGGCCGGTGGCCGGGGCACCGGCCGGGCTGGCATTCCCCGAGAAGGCCTCCAGCGGCAGGAGCACATCGTGTGACCGGACAAACCCCGGGTAATTCATCAGCCGGGTCAGGTGCGACGCGGTGGCCGGCAGCCGCGAAGGTGGCCGCCCCGGAGGGGGGAGACCAGAAGCGGCCAAGGCATTCCTGACATGGCAGACAAGAGCGCGGTGAAGGTGAGTGCCGAGAGGAGGGGAGGGGGGGGGGGGGGGGGGAAACCAAAGGCAGAGCAGGAAGCCACGCACATCGGCAGGCCGGGGGCCGGGATCAAAGCCAGCAGGCGCTCGGACGGGGCAAGGAGGAAGCGCTGAATCAGGGATTCCGTGGCGTCGCCGGCGGTCGGCGGAGACCTGGCATTCGGGTAATCAAACTGGCACATGGAAATGTGCCGCGAGATAACCGACACCGACTGAGTGGGGCTTTGGCTGGAGCCGGACGACAGGGGCGGCGCCCCAGCCACAAAGGCCAGGCAGTCCGTGATGGCCAGGTGCGACGCGGCGCGGGGAATCTTCACGATGGAACCAGGCGTGTGCACAAGAAAAAGGGCCATGAGTGGGGCTGCGGCGGAGGGAGCAGAGGAGAGGGGAGGGGGGGGGGGGGAAGAAGCAGGGCCACATCGCCAGGTGCACACGCACAGAGAAGGAAAAGGCTGGCTGGCTAAGCTCATTGGTGTCGATGATGTTCAGCAGGTTCCACGAATTGTCGATCGTAGTGGCGATGACCTGCTGGGACTCCGAAGGGTGGAGACTGGAGGTGGTTATGTGTGCGTGCGTGTGCGTGTATGTGTGTGTGTGTGTGTGTGCGCGTGAGTGTGTGAGTGTAAGGAGGGAAGGTCGGGAGAAGAGGGGAAAAAAAGGAAGAAGCCCGGCCCATGCATCCTAGGGCGAGGGTGTGGAGAGGCTGCCCTGAGAGAGGTGAACAGGTCAAGCAGGTGACACACCTAAAAATAATCCCCGGCTTGATGGCCAGCTTGCCAGCAAAGAAGATGGGGTCGCTGGCTGGATTGTGACCCTCCGGCAGGGCCACAGCCGCCGAAAGGGAAGACGAACTCCCAGAGGCATCCTGAAAGAGGCCCAATCGCGAATGGGCCACAGGAGTACCAGCCGACCGTGGCGCCTCGGCCTCCGACCGGAGCAAGACCACCGAGTGATACGAGTCCTGTTGGCTGTACTCGAGGATGAGCTGCTCATTGTCGGGGACCCCACGGGCCAGAGTAAAGGGCGTGCGAAGTGGGCAGCGAGTCGCATGCATCGGTAAATATGTGTGTCCCCGTGTGGATGTGCGCTTGCTTGTGTGTCCGTGCATCCGGGCGTGTGCATGTGTGTGTGTGTGTGTGTG
>NW_009243094.1:0-1766 GCF_000388065.1 Fonticula alba | reverse complement strand
CCCCCCGCCCTCCCTCGCAGGCCCACACGGTGATTACCCGGGCCGACCCCCTCTGCCGGCCCCGGCGGTGGGGCCGGCAGACCTGCATGACCAGGCCGCCCTGTGATGGGACCCTGCAGCTCCGCCAGGCGGGGTGGGAGGGCGACCGCCACATGGTCGGAAGAATCTGCCAGCCATCGGGCCACGCTCACACACGCGCACCGTTTGTCAGTTGCACGCCGGGAATCCGCCCAAGCCCCGGAGCATGAGTGCGTTGTCAAGCCGATTCCCCCGGGCGCTGGCGCGCACGTTGCTCGTCCCCCCCCCCCCAGCGCTAGTTGACTTGGCAATATGCGGCTTTTTTTTTTTGGAACGATCCTCCTCCCGGGAGGCTTCCTACTCCCCGCACATCGTGGCCTCCCCCCCTTCCCTGTCTCCCCCTCCTGCCCCCCTCCCCCTCCCTCTTCATCCCCCTCGTCATGTCGACCCCTGCCTCTCCTGCGGCCTCTGGCCGCTCCGCCTCTTCCTCCACGGACCCTGCGGCCTACAGCCTGACCTTCCTCGGCCCCTTCGAGCCGACCATCGTCCCGGCCCCGGTGCCGGCGACCTTCTTCAAGGACTTCTACCCCCATTTGACCACCACCATGACTGGCCTCGATGGCCAGTGCGAGGATCAAGTCCCGGAGGAGCAGCGCCAGTATGCGTCGCTGGTGCAGCCGCTGTTCCGGCCGCACTCGCCGCCCGAGGACGTTGACAGCCCGCTCGATGTCACCAATGAGGATCAGTTTGCGCCTGGCACTCTGGTTCGCCGGCTGCGCTCCCTCTTCCGCGAGTACTCCATCAACACGGACTACCTGCATGGCAAGGCTCCGGCTGAGACCCCGGCCATCCTGAACCTCCGGTCGTCGGCCGCCGCCAGCGAGACCTTCCGTTTGGTGGTCGACGGCCCGAAGATCCTGGTTCGCCTGTCCTTCCTGGAGGTGACCAACGACATCAAGGTACATGACTGCCCTCATGACTGCCCTTTGCGCTGAGCCCTCTCTCTGTCTCTGCTTGTCTCTGCTTGTCTCTGCTGCTTGTCTTTGCTGCTTGTCTTTGCTTGTCTCTTTGCATCTTCCCCTCTCTCCCCATCTCCCCCCTCCCCCTCCTCTCCCCGCTCTCTCCTCCCCCCAATCGTACAACTGACCCTAATCTTGTGTTCCCTTTCCGCCGACCCTTCCCTCTATATTCTCTTGTCCCCCCTTCCCCCATTCGTCGGCTTCAGGTTGACATCTCTGCCGACGGGACCTTCCTCCGGGTGTCCATCAACGACCAGCCGCCGCTGATCAGCGGCCGGACCTTCCTTCCCATCTGCCCGGAGAAGACCCGCTGGTCCTATGTCCACAGCAAGAGCCTGACTTTCGCCATCCTGGAGCTGGCCATCAAGGACCTGGCCCCGGAGGCCGAAAGCATGCCCGCTTCGGATGACCCCCTGGCCGACCGCCTGTACCATGCGGCCCTGGCCAAGTTCAAGGCTCACAACCTGCCGAAGGACACCGATTCCAGCTCGGATTCCAGCGGTTCCGACTCCTCTGGCGAGCAGATTGACGAGGTGATCAACTCCCCGGATGCCGAGAAGATCTCCAAGGCCTCGGCCGAGGCTGCCGGCGCCCAGCCCGACAAGTCCCTGCCGTACCTCATGCGCCCGGGCTTCCTGGACGTGCGTTCTTCTCGATGGACCGATCGATCTTCTTTCCCCCGTTTCCCGGCCTGTTTACGGCCGCGCTCCCTCCTCCTGTTCCTCTGAC
>NW_009243093.1:1020-3152 GCF_000388065.1 Fonticula alba | reverse complement strand
CCCCCCCCCCCTCCCCCCCGCGGCACCACCGAGGGCAGAGGCCGCGGGGCGCTGGGCCAGTCACCGGGCGGAGGAGGGCCATCTGCTCGGCCGGCGGCGAAACCGCTGCAGGGGGGGCAACCCGGTTCAAGAGCCTGGGCCGTGTCGCTTGCTCACACGGTGTTCCGGTTCAGGCATCTACTCCTGGTCGCATGCCCGGTCTGCAGAGGGGGCCGGGGGCGCCCGTGCAAGCACGTGGGGCTCGCTGCAACACCTTCTCCCGTCTCATGGCGGCATTTGTGTTCGCGAGGGCCGGCGGGGGGGGGGGGGGGGGGGGGCTGAGAAGGGGGTGCGTGGGCCTCTCTTTTTCTCTCTCTCTCTCTCTCTCTCTTGTCCGGCGGGCAAGGTGCGCCGGTGTCAGGGCGGATTAACGGGAGCAAACAGCGCGCGCGTCCCCCCCCCCCCCCCTCCCCCGGAGATCCGGCTTCGCGTCAGACTCCCACCATGGCGGCGCCCCCCCGCCCGGTACTACGTCTCTTCCGGGGCTTTGTCTTTTACGATACCGCCGCTGCCCCCAAGGGGCGCTTTAGGGACGGGGCGCGGCGATGGGCAGGGCGACCAGGGACAAGGGCCCCCTCGGGGCCGCGCACGTTGTCCGCGCGCCCGCGCGCGCCCCCCGCCCCCCCCCCCCCCCCCCCCCCCCCCCCCCCCCCCCCCCACCCACCCCCCCACCCCTACCCATATCATGACCGATTACATAACGATCGCCCGCCGCGGCCAAGATGCGCATCGTCCCTCGGCCGCCCCCCCCCTCCCTGGATTATTCTCTCGGCGTCTCCTTCCTTCTCTTTTCTCCCCGCCCCACGAGAGGGGGGCGCCGCTGCCCCGGTGCTTTTTTCGCACCCAAGACGGCCCCCCATTCAACTCAGTCCCAACCAACGCCACCACACACACACACACACACACACACACACATAGCAACCCCCCCCCGCCCCCGGCTAGGGGGGATGCTCGGACCTGCGCAAAATGGTCTGATACCGCCTTGCCGGTTGACCCCACACAACAGCCGTCAATGGGGGGGGGGGGGGGGGCGACGCACACCTTCTACCTGGGCGCGTGCTCCTGCCAAGGGCAAGGGGCTGTGCGTACCGCCGGCGACTCACGTCTTGCTTTTAGTGGATACAGACTCGAAAGCACTGGCAGCTCTTGTCCCGGTGGTTGGTGGCCACCCCCGGCGAGGCCTGGGGGTGGTGGGGCCCCCACCAGGCAGTTGCCCTCGTTTCCTCCGGATCCATGCCCGACATTTTCGCATGCTGGTGTTTATCCCCCCTCCCGCCCCCGTCACCCTGGGCTTCTGTTGCTGGCGGCTGGATGCCGCTCGAAAGGGGGCACGCCCCCCCCCCCCCCACCCCCTCGCCCGCGAAAGGCATCCGGCAGCGACAGACGGCCATATGCTGGGGCAAGTAGCGGGGGGCTGTCTGGAGAGGAGCAGGTGCTCCATGGGTAATGGACTACCCCCTCTAGGGGCCGGGCGCGGAGGTGTCTCCCTGGGTGGGGCGGCGAGCCACAGGCCCAGTCTGCGCCCAACCGGGCCCGGTGTTGACAATGGACGGCGGTGTTCGTCCCCCGCCGTCGCCCGGCCGGGCTTCCGCCCTCCCCCGCCCGTGTAGCCGGGGGGGGGGGCGCTCGATCTGTGTGTGTGTGCCGCTGTTGTTGTTGTTGCTGTGGGGCCCCCTTGTCCCGGGCGGTGGAGGTGCCTCTCTTGTTGTGAGTCATCTATGTGTCGAGAGAGGTGTGATGGCGGTGTGATGGCGGTGGGGGGGGGGGGGGGGGGGGGGGTGTTCGGTGTGTTGGGGGTTGTGGCGTTGTTGTGGGGGTGGGGGTCCGCGGCGTGCTCGGGTGGGGTGTTGGTGGTTGTTTGTATTGAGGGGTGTTGGGAGGAGAGAGGTGTGATGGCGGTGTGATGGCGGGGGGGGGGGGGGGGGGCGTGCGGGCTGCGGTGGCCCGGCGGCGGCGGCGGCGGCGTGGAGGAGTGTGACAGCATCGGGTCAGCGAGCTGGGCGGCCCTTCATCAGCCACCACCATCCACGGCTCCGGACCGCTTCCGGTTCCCCCAGCCAGAAGAGTTGCCCCGCGTATTCCCCTCCCAGTAT
>NW_009243093.1:0-585 GCF_000388065.1 Fonticula alba | reverse complement strand
GGCCAATAAATAAATATTTCGGCTATTTGTGCGTACCCCGGCGTATTTCTCGAAAGCACGGATCCCGGCCTGAACCGGAGGGGCAGAGGCGTGGCCCCCCCCCCCCCCCCCCCGCCAGCCGGGCATCATCCGGCGCACTCTCTGCTGAGCATCGGCCTCGACTTGCCTGGTATAGCTCCGGCGTGCGTTCATCTCCCTCGCCCCCCTCGGGCTTGCTGCAGTCTTCACTGGCCCGCATTTGAGCCTTCCGGGTGTCTCCGGTTCCCCCCTCCGAGATCACCGGCCCCCGTCCATTGCCCCCTCTCACCACCGCGCGAGGGGGGGGGGGGGGGACCAAGTCATCCCCATGTCGCGCGTGGGTGTTTTTTCTTTCCAGCCCCCTCCCGCTCGCCCGTGGCGAAGCGAAGGACGCGCCCTCCGTGACAATTGACCAACATGTAATTCGACCCTTCCATGTCCAGTGATGGCTCCTCGCGCGCTGGGGCGGCCGCCCTGCCGGAAGGCTGCCGCTGCCCTCGGGTCCGGTAAACCCGCCGATGGGGGCACCGGGAGAGATGTGGCAGGCCGGCGACGCTCGCGGACGCG
>NW_009243092.1:3052-3593 GCF_000388065.1 Fonticula alba | reverse complement strand
GGGGCAAGGACCCGCCACTTGGGATGATCGCGCCCCCGGGCCGGCCGGCCGGCAGGCCCCGGTCCCTCCCGGCGGCCCTGGCGCCCGATGGGACGCACCCCTGGCCCGCTGGTCTGCCTGGCGGTGGAGCACGGGCCAGAGCCGATGCGCAGGGACAAGGGGCCTGGTGGCAGGGAAGACAATTTAAGCGTTCTGCCCTCATCTCCTTACGGGCCAGCCACCCCGGAAAAGCATCCTCTCCCCATCCCCCTCACCGTGTCACCGCCTCCAGCACCGTCACTGCCGCTGGCGCCTTTGGCTCGCTCGCCGCCTCTCCCTCTCTCCCCCCCCCCCGATACCCTCCTGCTCCTCTTCCTTTTGCGGCACCAGCAGGTCTTCCTCCCGCCCTTCGCTTGCTCTACCACACCTCCCCTGCCCACAGTCTTCCCCTAGCCCCCCGTTCCGCTTCCGGCGACTGCCCGCATCTGGCAGATCTCGCTCCCGGCCCGCCTCGCTTTCCTCGGTTGGCCCTTTTGCGCGCACGCGCGGCCGCGCCCCTCCC
>NW_009243092.1:0-557 GCF_000388065.1 Fonticula alba | reverse complement strand
CCCCTCCGAACATGACACACAAGAACAATATACCCACCAAGCGGTCGTCCAAGTCGACGGTCCGCTCTGGTCGGCCGGGCGCAGGGGCCACGCTTGGCGAGACGCGTCCCTCCTTTGGTGCGGCGGCGGCGGCGGCGGCCGCCGTCGCCGCCTCAGCCCACCCCGGCCCCGACTCTTCGTATGATGGCCCCTGGCCCACGGCCGAGCTGCACTTCCGCGAGGGCTGGAGCCCCTCTGTTCTGGCGGATTTCACCCTCGACGACTTGGCGGCCGGCTCCTTCTCCGGCGTCGGGTGCGTGTCCTGTCCCAACCATCGCCCCGGCCACCGGTGGGATCCCCCTTGGCACTCACACTCCCACAACCGCCTCCCTCGGCTGCTGGCACACCTCGAAGGTCTTGCCTGATCAACCTCCTGTACCGGGCCTTCGAGCCGCGCCCCGGGCGCTCGCGCGACATCGCCCTGCTGGAGTTTTCCAAGGTCACCCTCAATTACTCGGATGTGGACCTTTCCTCGCTCCTGGTGGCCCACATCATTCGGTGCGTCTCCCCGCCCCCCC
>NW_009243091.1:3791-4342 GCF_000388065.1 Fonticula alba | reverse complement strand
CCCCACCGCCCCCCTGCCCCCGCTTCCACTGACATGTCCTGCTCGTCAAGATATCTCCACCTGCTTTGCCGAGTTCAATCGCGGCGCCGGCGCCTCGGCCCGGCTCTTCGAGCTGCGCGACCGCGTGCCCACCTCCCTGGTGAACACCCTTCCCGAGTCGGGCTACGTGGACCAGGTCCTGCCGGAGGTCCGTCGGACCCTCGGGACGCTGACCCTCCCGATGGCTGACATCCAGGGCGCCATCGCCATCCGTGGCCTGGACTTCGCCTTCCCCAGTCGCCCGGGCCAGCCGGTCGTGACTGGCCTGGATCTTGACGTCCGCCCTGGGTGCGTGCTGTTGGCCTGCTCCGTGCTGCTTTTTTCCCCTCCTCCCCCTCTGACCCCCGGCCTCGCTATCCGGCTGCCCCATCTGGACCTCCCTCGCCATGGCAACATGCACATCCGCTCACGCACGCTCGCTCGCACACACACACACACACACGCACGCACACAGTGAGACTCTGGCCCTTGTCGGTGAGTCTGGCAGCGGCAAGTCCACCCTGCTGTCGCTG
>NW_009243091.1:0-796 GCF_000388065.1 Fonticula alba | reverse complement strand
CCTGTCTGGCGGCCAGCGCCAGCGCATTGCCATTGCCCGCGGTACGTATTCAAGTGTTCGGATGCTGGTCGCCCAGTGGATGGACTCCCCCCCCCCCCCCCCCCCCCCCGCCCCTCGCGCACCTATCCACACACACACCCAGCGCGGCCTCCCGGCGTCAGCCTCCCTTCCTTTTCCCCGCCTTCCCGTGCCTTTGAGTCTGACAATGTGGTACCCCGGGGGGGAAAAAACAGCCTTCCTTAAGAACCCGCGCATCCTGCTGCTCGACGAGGCCACCAGCGCTCTGGACACCGAGAGCGAGCACTATGTCCAGCGCGGTACGCGACGCCTGCTGCTTTTGCATGGGGGCGGGGGCGAGGTCATCGGCTTGCATGTTTGCCTGCTTGCCGGCCTTTTTTTGCTTCTTTTTTTTTCCATCATCTTTTGCCTGCACAGCCCCCCCCCCCCCCCCCCCCCTGCGACTCGCCGACTCACATGCACACGCCCATACGGCCCTGCAACGCGCCGTTCCAGCCATGGATGAGCTGATGACCAACCGCACGGTCATCACGGTGGCCCATCGCCTGTCGACCATCCGCGCGGCCGATCGCATTGCCGTTCTCGATGCCGGCAAGGTTGTGGAGACCGGGACGTACGACGAGCTGATGGCCATGCCCGAGGGCGTCTTCAGCCGGCAAATTGCTGCTGCCACCGAGTCCTCCGCCTGATCATCTCTCCTTCGCTCCCGCTCTCCCCCCCCCCCCCCCCCCCCCCCCCCCCCCCCCCCCCCCCCCCCCCCCCCCCCCCCGGCATGCAG
>NW_009243090.1:1507-2036 GCF_000388065.1 Fonticula alba | reverse complement strand
GGGGGGGGGGGGAACTGCGGGCGGGGGAGACTCCCGCCCTGCCCTGCCCTAGGGCTCCGAGGGGGTGGGACGGGGTGAGGGGGCAACCCCCCGGCTCCGCCCTCACGTCCTCTCCTTTTGGGCCAGTGCTTCTTTCGCCACCGAGTGGGGCCTCCCCCCCCCCCCCCGCCACCTCGAGTCCATTTGATTTCCAGCCCGCGCGCATGAGCCCGCCCATTCACCTGGCGACAGTGTACTTCCGCCGGGCGGAGGCCCGGGCGGCTGTGCGACCTTGCACTTCACGGCGCCGTCCTTTGGGCCGGGCGCGCGGGGCTACATGCGCCCGAGGGGCCGGGGCTGTGTTCGTGTGTTCTTCTGCGCGCGTCTGCCAGGGCGCGCTCGGCCTTCCCATTCCGATGTGCCAGGGTGCGGGGCCGGCGGAAGCCCGGCGCCGCCGTCCCCGGGGGGCCTCGGCCGCCGTTGCGGGGGGCCGCGGCCCTGCCCCCCCCCCCCCCGCCCCCAGGCCGCCCCCGAGCCACCCGCTCCCGGG
>NW_009243090.1:0-949 GCF_000388065.1 Fonticula alba | reverse complement strand
GGGGGGGGGGGGGGGCGGTCAATGACTGGGTCAAGGGTGAACGCGGCGCGGAGTTTCCCGGCCCTCGCCAGGGGGTGGAGGGCGCCGGGGACCGGTCGCCTGTAACTGGTGGTCCCCGCGCCCCCCCTTTTCTCCGTGCGAGGGGGGGGGGCGGCGCGGGGCCGGGCGGAAGCTTGGGCTCCTCCCTCCTGGGCATGCCCCTCGCCTCTCGGGGAGCGGGGCGAGGCCGGGGGGGCCTGTTGACATCTTGCCCCGGGGTCGCAGGCCGGGGAGAGCTGTCCGACGCGGGGGTGCCCCCGGGGCGCCCGAAGTAAGGTCCCGCGAAACCAAGCCAATCGGCGGGTGGCAGCAGCAGCAGCAGCAAAGGCGGCGGGGGCGGTGGTAACTCCGCGCGCGCCCGGCGGGGCGCAAGGGCACCCCCGGTCCCCGACAGCCGGGGCAAGGTGGGCCGAGAGAGAGAGAGAGAGGGCCAACAGGCCCGGCCGGTGTCGGGCGCCTGTTGCGCGTCGGCGCGCCGGGTCTCTCCGCCCCCGGCCGGCGGAGGGGCACCAAGTAGGGGGTACAGACGTGGCCACCTGAACAGGGGGGGGGGGGAGCCTCGGGAGTTCGTCTCTGTCCGGCGGACCGGGGGAGCGCCGTCGCCGGACGCGGCACCGGCAAGCAGCTTCGTGTGCACCCATTTCAGGCGTCGGTCTGGCGGTGTTCGCGCCGGCCGGCCAACCGGCCGGGGGGGTCCCATGCATGCCGGGTGCTAACGGCGCCCGGGCGCGCCCGCCCCCCCGGCCGGACCGGCACAGGGCACAGTCCGAGGACGCCGGCCGGGGGGAGGGCGCGAGCAAGGGCGGGGAGTCGGTTCTCTCTGCGGCCTGCCCCCTGTGTCATTCTTTTTCGGGACATTCTCCCCGCCCCGGGGGGGGGGGGGAACTGCGGGCGGGGGAGACTCCCGCCC
>NW_009243089.1:0-1743 GCF_000388065.1 Fonticula alba | reverse complement strand
GGGGGGGGGGGGGGGGGGGGGGGGGGGGGGGGGGGGGGGGGGGGGGCACCTTTCTCTTCTTCTTTTTTTCGCCCTTTCTCACCCGGGGATGCCCACGTCTGCTACTGCTTGGGGTTGGGTGGGGCGGACGGACGGACGGACGGATTCACAGGTCCTCGGCGACAAGCCGCAGGTGTCCTGGGATGACATCGCCGGCCTGGACCACGCCAAAAATGGCATCATGGAGATGGCCGTCTATCCCTTGATGCGACCGTACGCATGCGCACGCGCGCGCGCACACACACACACACACACACAAACCCACAAACATACATGCACGCACGCGCATTGGCTCACAGGCATGCCGCTATGTGCAAAGTCAGCCAGCTCCCTGTTTAGCCGCAATCTGACTCCATTTTTGTCCCTTGCCCCGGCGCGCCCCTTCAGGGACTTCTTCCGCGGACTGCGCGTCCCCCCCAAGGGCGCCTTGCTCTTTGGGCCGCCAGGGACCGGAAAGACCCTGATCGGCAAGTGCATCGCAGCCCAAGCAAATGCCACCTTTTTCTCGATTTCTGCCTCCTCCTTGACATCCAAGTGGGTGGGCGAGGGCGAGAAGATGATGCGGGCCCTCTTTGCGGTGGCTCGCTGCCGGCAGCCGTCGGTCATTTTCATCGACGAAATCGACTCTCTCCTCAGCCAGCGTACGGACGGCGAGCAAGATGCCAGCCGGCGCATCAAGACCGAGTTCCTCATTCAGCTGGTGCGATCTGGCCCCCCATCCGGTCCCTGTGCCTGGAATCGCCTCGCCAGGAGCGCCCGCCCGCCCGCCCGCCCGCCCATGAATACTGACCGCGTGTCCATTTCTCGCCATCGTGCCCTCTCATCCTCCCCTCGTTTTACCTCCCCCCGCCGCCGCCCCCCCCCCCTCCCGACCCGCTCTGCGCTCCTCCCATGCACCGGGCCACAGGATGGCGCGGCGACCAATGCCGATGATCAGATCCTGATTGTTGGCGCAACAAATCGACCGCAGGAGCTGGACGAGGCTGTCCGCCGGCGTCTGGTGAAGCGCTACTATGTTCCACTGCCGGAGGGGGCCGCCCGGCGGCAAATCGTTGCGCGCCTGCTCGGCACCCACTCGCACAGCCTGACCGAGGAGGACATCGAAGAGGTGGTCCGCCTGACGGCCGGGTACTCCGGCTCGGACATGACCAACCTCTGTAAGGAGGCGGCCATGGGTCCGATCCGGGAGCTGACTGCCCATGATATTCGCAACATGCGCCTTGAGGATGTGCGATCCATCAGCTTCTCCGATTTCCAATATGCCCTGACCCAGGTGCGCGCCAGTGTCAGCGAGAATGACCTGGTCCTCTATCTCGACTGGGATCGGCAATTTGGCAGCAAGGGCTGAAAGGCGCACGTGCTTGAGCGTGCGGACATGCGCCCGTCCAGGCGCGATGGGCGTGTCCACAATAGAATTGCTCCTGCTCCCTCCTCTCCCCGCTGCTTCTCCCTCCTCGCTTGCCTCTTTGGATTTTTCTCTATTACACCGTCCCACCGATGGGCGGACAAGGGGGGAGGAGTGTCCGCAGGTGTCATTGCCGCGCAAGTACCACCGCAGGCCCGGCCATGGCCAGGGCCTCGAGGACCTCGTTGCGCGGTCTTCCAAGGTGCACACAGATCTCGTCCAGCGTCCGGCGATCATCGAGAAGCCTACACCATCAACAGGCAAAGGGGTCAGCGTGTGGCTTCGGGGGGGGGGGGGGG
>NW_009243088.1:0-1338 GCF_000388065.1 Fonticula alba | reverse complement strand
CCGGGACCCAGGCATCGGTCTATGCGGCGCAGGCGGTGGGCACGGGGATCATGGCGCGCCTGGGCTGTCCGGATGTCGTGGCCGTGAAGAGGATGCGCACGGAGGCCATGCAGCCGATGCACCACGCCATGTTCCACAATGAGGTGGCCCTGATGTGGCTGCTCCGGGAGCATGGGAACATCGTGCGCCTCTTCGGGTACAGCGATCAGCCGCCGGCCATTGTGATGGAACGCTACCAGACGGATCTGGACACGCTGCTGCACTCGGAGGTCGCACTTTCGGCCCTGCAGCTGGCGGACATCTGCCAGCAGTGGGTCTCCGGGCTGGAGGCCATGCACGCGCATGGTGTTGCCCACTGCGACCTGAAGCCGGGCAATGTGTTTGTGAGCCAGCGCCCGGACGGGGGCTGGCGCGTGGCCCTCGGCGACCTGGGCACATCGCGGAACCTGAGCGCCGACCGGTCGTCGGTCCTCGCCAACACCATGCCCGAGCTGAATGCCATGACGGTGCGGTACGCGGCGCCCGAGGTGCTCGGCGCCTTCCAGCGTGGTGTCGCCCTGGAGCGGGGGCTTTTCCTGCCGGCGGACATTTACAGCGCGGCGGTCATGCTCAACGAGTGTCTGTCCCGCACTGATCCCTGGCATGAGCAGGCTTTTGCCGAAATCGTGGCGGCCGTTCAGGCCGGTCAGCGGCCTGCCTTCACCTCCGCCCTTGGCCCGGATGCCATGGACATGATCCAGGCAAGCTGGGAGACTGATCCCGGCAGACGCCCGCCGGCGGCCATCTTCCGCCAACGATGCGCCGCGCTTTTTGTGGCCGCCGGCGGTCTAACACACTCCTGAGATCTCCCCGCCGCGATTGGGCTCCATCAATGCACCTTCCCCTGAGCCAAAGACACCGGCAGATGCGCATAGCGTCTGGTTGCTCCCTTCGCCGGAAGCGGACTGACAGCGAGCAGCAGGAGCAGCAGGAGCAGCAGGAGCAGCAGGAGCAGCAGGAGCAGCTGGAGAATCAGGAGCAGCAGGAGCAGCAGCAGCAGTGAGAGCCCGCGTGGGGAGAGGGGGGCCGTCGGGAGGAAGAAGAGGGCGGCCGGGCCGGGGGGGCGGGGGGAAGGGGCTGCCCGAGAGGGTCAAGCACCGGCCTGCTGGGAATGATCGGGGGGCGAACATCGGGTGCATGTCCGTTGGCTTTCTTGGTTCTGACCGCTCTTCATATTCTGCGGTGCGCCGTGAGACCCACCAGACTGGGGGCTATCGGTAGCTGGGCGCCGGCGGCAGGGGCAGGATGGCGGGGGGGGGGGTGGGGGGGGGAAAGAGAAAAAACATTCAGGGGGTCCAA
>NW_009243087.1:0-1847 GCF_000388065.1 Fonticula alba | reverse complement strand
GCGTGGGCCAGCTGAGTCTGGAGGCACACTGGGGTTCTGCGTTGCGGGCTGTGGTTGTGGGGCACTCTGCCGTGCGAGCGCGGCATCCATGAGCGCCGCGGCTTGCTGTTGTGGGTCCCTGGCTGGCTGCGAAGCACAGGAGGCACCTTGTGCGGCGTGGTGGGAATGTGCCGCATGGTCGAAAGGGGCTCCTCTGCTTGCCGGGGCTGCTGTTCCTGTGGAGCTGAGGGCGCACCCCGGAGCAGGCACCTGGCCCCGGGTGCTCGCCGGTGGCAAAGGGCACGACCCGGGCTCGGGGGTGTACGGGCCCGGCATGCCTTGGGGCCTGCGTTCGGGCGGAGTGACGCCACGCGGAGACTGCCATGGTCGGTCGGGGACCCCGTCGGTGTGCCTGTGGGTGCAAACGCACACACGTCTCGCCACACCGCGGGGGGGTATCTTGCACACCTAGCATGGATGAGCCGGATGATTGGATCGTCGGCCACATGTGCATGTGTGCGAGCGTATGCGTCGGGGTCCGGCCGCCGAGCAGCCCCCACAGAGGTGCCGGGTCTGGGAAGCCCGGGCGGGGGACCGGGGGATCCGGTTGCGATGAATCTACGGGGCGGTGCTGCGTGTTTGTGTGTGTGCGCGCGCGCGTCGTTGGCCGCCGTGCGCCACGGGTCTTCCGGGGTTATGGGTGGGCGGCGGAAGTGGCGTGTGAGGGTGCCTGCGGGTGCGGGCCCTGTGCTGGGATCTCCTCGGGCCGCGGGAGCAGAGCCCAGCCACCAGGGTGAGGCAACGGCCGAGTCCGGTTGTCGTATCCAGGAGCGGGCGCCTCGGCGGGGTGTGGACTGTGCCGCGAGGGGCGATGTTTCGGCACATGGGAGGAGGCAGTGGAAGCTCCCTTGAAATGCGGGCGGGGGGACAAAGGCGGGGTTGGTCATAAGTCCGGGCTCACGGGGACGCTGCTGGCAGCGACCCTCGACACAGCGCTCGATCGGTGCGCTTCAGGAGAGGTATGGCTATGGTTATGGGGTTGTGGGTTATGGGGCGCATGCCTCCGGTGGAGTTCCGGCTGTGGGGGGAGAGTGGGGCTCGAGTGTCCTTTTCGCGGGAGGAGCGCGCCAGCCGGCACCCGGACAGCAGAGGGCGTGCCGACCGGGGTCCGAGCGTCGGGCCGATGGGGGTGCTCTCTGCCGGAAGCCGGGCCTCGGCATGGCAGCGGGGTGTGGAGGTGGCTCTGGCAGGCTTTTTATCTTGCTGCTGAGCGTGGGCCTTTCACGATGTCGACCAAGAGAGCTGGAGCATCCTCTCTGGCCGGGCGAGGGCTGGGGCCGGTGCTTGGCCATGACGGCAGCCGACTCTCGTGGGTCTCGGCAGTGGGTTCTTGCGTGCGCGCCCGTGGGTGGGCGCGGGGAGAGTGCGGTTATGGGCCGAGCTGATCCGGCAGATGTGTCATCGAAAAGTATGTGTGTGTGTGCGTGTGCGAGCATACCCCATCTGGCCATGTGTGCATTTGGGCATGTGCCAGCTGGTGAACGGAGGAAGGCATGTGCGAGTGCATGGCGTGAGGCGGCAGCAGGGGCGAGCACCTCATACATACACACACACACACACACACACACACACCTTGCCTTTCGTGTCTGGCCCGTGGCGCCTCTCTGCCTTGTCCTCTGGCTGAGGGTGTACGGGGCATTCGAATGGGATGCGCACAGGCCATTGCTCTCCAGCCCCGGTTATGGTGTTGATGCTGCTGCTGCTGCTGTAGGGTTTCCTACGCGCGTGCATATGCGCCGATTGCGAGCGGGCCCCTGCTTGGGTGGGTATGCTGGCCATGGGCCGGCATGTGTGAACTCCAATCGAAG
>NW_009243086.1:0-1841 GCF_000388065.1 Fonticula alba | reverse complement strand
GGCCCGCGGCCTGTGACCACCGAAGGCCAGGCAATCTCACCCACTCATCTTGAGTCATATATTATTCGGCTGTTTATGGTGCGTGTGCGCGCGCGCGCACGCGCCCCTGGCCGACGAAACCAGAGACTGGCGACGGGCTGTTTGCCTGGGGGCCGGGCGGCCGGCCGGCCAGCCGGCGGGTTCGCCGGGGGACGCCCCCCGGTCCCACTGCCTGGGACGGGCGGACATCATCCGGCCCCGCGCGCCGGCCCAAGCGCGTGCCTCACCTCCCCGGGGCCGGGCGCGCGGTCGCAGGCGGGGCCCGGCCCATCCCGGGCAGCGGGGCTGCTTCTTCGGGAGAACGTGCGCCGGGCGCCCCCCAGCGCGAACAGGCCCCGGGCATGCCGCGAGTTGCGCAGGGCGGGGTGGGCGCGTCCGCCCGGCCGCCAACAGGGGCACGCCTCCCCTCCCCCAGGGCAGGCCGGCAGCGGACAGTCCCCGGCGCGGCGGGCGCGCCCCCACGGCCGGGAATGCACGGTTAATATGCCGCCTGCGCTCGGGCCCGGTGCTCATCCCCCGGCCGTCGTGGCCCCCGGGCGCTGCGCCAGCCCGAGCCCGGCCGCGGCCGGCCAACCATTGGCAGGAGCCACATAGGCCCCCGGCATGCCCCGGCGCTCTGCGGCCACAGGGGCGACCCCCGAGGCGGGCGCCGGAGGTACGAGCGGCGCGTTCTCACGGCCTCGCGCGATGGTCGCCATCGGCGGAATGCGGCCGTTCTGGAGTGAACCAGTACACGTGATGTCCCGTTCGAAGGCCGACACCCGGAACATGTCGCAGGGGGTGCGCGCCCCCCGGGGAGAGACATGCATGCCGCCGGTGCGGCGGGACGCCGTGCGGTCTGTCTCACTCTCTCTGTCACAAGTGCGCGCGGTGCTTGCCCGGTGGCCGGTGGGCACCGGCCGGCATCCGCCCTGGCCCTGACAGGCCCCGGCGCCGGGAGAGCTGTCTCGCCCCGGGGGTCGGGCCGGCGCCGGGGACGCGGGGCTGCGCGCCTGTCCGCCGGGGAAGCCTCCCCCTCTCGGGCCGGGCCCCGTCCGGCGCCCCCCGGGATTGTGGGTGGACTTCGGCCCGGCGGCCGGGCGTCCAGGGGGAGGGGGGAAGGAGGAGGCCGCGCGCCCGGCGCAGGACCAGGCAATGGTCCCAGGGCATGAGCCAAGAGTGGGACCGGAATGCCCGGCCGCCAGGGCATGCCCCCCTCCCTGGCCGGAGGACGGGGCGCATGCCGGCGGAGGTGCGTCGGCCCCTGGCACGGCGCGTCCCGGCGACGCCGGGGCCCCTGCCGGCCGGAAGCGAGGGCCCCTCTGCCCGTGGCAGGCCGGGCCGGCATCCGACCATCCAGCCCCAGCAGGCGGTCGCACCAGCCGCGGCGCTGCCAGGGCTCGGTGCTGGCGGCGGCCCGGCGTGTAACAGGCCGGGCATGTGGCCGGAAGGCGCGAGGGCCGCCCGCCGGTCGTCCGCCACACCGCAGCCCCGCTCTCGAGCGTGGCCCGGCCGCCAGGGCAGCCAAAAGGCGGCATCCCCGGAGCGGGCCCCGGCGGCCGGGGAGCAAGGCCCGATGCCCGCCACGGCCCCAGGCCAGAGAGGCGCAGGCTGGCCACATCCGCGAGGCATGCCGCCACGCATGGCCCGGGGGCCGGGCTCAGGTGCCGGCCACGCGGGCGCACGCACGCATGCCGGGCACGTCCAGCATGCTGACACTTGGCAAAGTGCGATGCGTGGCGCCCCCAGGCAGACAGAACACAAAACAATGCCAAAGATGGTGCACTGTGCAAGCGCCCCGAGCAGTGTCCCCCCCCCCCCCC
>NW_009243085.1:4916-5502 GCF_000388065.1 Fonticula alba | reverse complement strand
GGAACAGCCGGCGGGGGCGGGCCACGGGCCGGGGGGGAAGGACTTGGCAAAAGCGGGGAGCAGCCCCCCCGAGCGTGTCCCGGGGAGCCAGGGCACGAAGGCCGCGCCGAACGCGGGCGCCGGCCCGGACCTGGGAGGCACAGCCATCCACCTGCCAATGGATCGCGATTTAGCCGTGCGGCACCGGCCGGCTCTCGACCGGTGCTGGTCGCGCATTTGCCACCACCACATCCAGGACCCCTGCCCTGTGTGAATTCCCACAGGCCCAGGCAAGGTCGGCTTTTGCCGGGCCGCGCCTGCACAGCCTGTCTCCCGCGCATGAGTAGCTATCCTCCCTTGGTCGCCTTTGCCCTGCTCGAGGGGGTGCTCTTTGGCTGGACCTTTCCTCCCCCGGGGGGAGGAAAGGAAGTGGGCGGTGTATATTATATTGGCCGGGTGAGGGGGGGGGGGGGGGGGGGGGTTGCTGTCTTTTCTCTCCCTCCCGCGCGGCAACAAGGAGCATGCAGGGCAACCGGACAACCAACGCTACCGCCGCGCCGGGAATGGACGAGGGGAGAGGCGGATAGCAGTGGCAAGGGAAGGGAGA
>NW_009243085.1:0-626 GCF_000388065.1 Fonticula alba | reverse complement strand
ACATTTGAGCAATGATGGGCAGACCTGAGGAGGGGGGGAGGGGCGAGGACATACGGGCCGAGCCGAGAAGGGGTGTCAGTGTCAGGGCCAGCACCCCCGGCGACCGGCGGGGGGCCGGGAAAGATCGGACGCGCGCACGCACCAGCATAGAATTCCCGCTTCAGAGCCGAGTACGCCTTTCGCGTCTGCGTCTGTGACCGGAAGCAGATGTACACATTGCCAAAGAGCTCCGGGTTGTCGTTGGACGCCACATACAGGAAATCGATCTTGCCGAAGAGCTTGAACAGGTGCACCGAAACGTCCTTGTAAAAGTGATCCAGGTGCGCCTCGGGCGACATGTGCGACATGAAGCCCGCCTCAATTGCCTTGATGTTGGGGAACTTGGCCGGGCGCCGGTACAGGTTCCGCAGGATGATGATCGACTCGGTGTCGGCACTGCTGCCGGCGCTGGCACTTTTACTGCTGCTGCTGCTGCTGCTGCTTGATGAGCCGCGCGAAGAGGTGGACCTTCCCGAGGCGGAAGAGCCCCCCCCAGGGGGGGCCTCATAGCGCGCATGGTCAGGGCTCTCGCTCATGCTGGGATGCGGAACGCAGGACGAAGGGAAAGTGACCCAGGGAGGAGAGGA
>NW_009243084.1:3475-4029 GCF_000388065.1 Fonticula alba | reverse complement strand
GGGGGGGGGGCCGGGGCGGGGCCAAGTTCGTTGCCGGCCGCGGCCTGCTCCCCCGAGGATTACCCCTGTGTATTTATGGGGGCGCCCGGCCACGCATATACCGGAGTTTCCTTGGCCTCAAGTACCCCAAACCAGCCAGGAGCCCCTCGTCTTCAGGGGAGAGAGGGGCGGCGGGGGTGGGTCCCCTGGACCGAGTTCCTGGTGCTGGGAGGGCTTTCGTCCAAGGCACGGGGAGGCCATCTACTGGTGGTGGGTGCTCGACGACCCCACCACGCCCACCGCCCCTTTCCCTGCGCTTGCCCCCCCCCTCTCCCCCCCCAGGTCGACCGCCACCCGTGTGAGGTGGGGCTCCCCCTCGGTCCGCCGACCATCTGTCGCGGGCTCCGTGCGTCGGCCGTGGTGCCGTCGCCCCCTGCGCGTGCCTTCGGTTGCCGCTGGCCGACCCGCGTGCGCCTGGCTGCGGTGGCCTTCCCCGGGGGCGCAGGTGCTCTCCGGCCATTCTTCGTCTGCCCGTCGCTGGCCCTCTCACCAGGAAGGGGGGGCGGGGGGGGGGG
>NW_009243084.1:0-515 GCF_000388065.1 Fonticula alba | reverse complement strand
CGTCTCTTCCCTTGTTTTGTCCCCCCCCCCCCCCCCCCCCCCCCCCCCCCCCCCCCCTCTCCCCCCCCCCCCCCCCCCCCCCGCGAGTCAACCGCGACGACCACGCCAGATCCGCGGGCAGGTGGCAACTCACTTTCGGCGGCGTAGTTTACGGGGGCGGGGGCGGGGGGGCGGAGGGCGCCCCGATAATTTCGGCCCCCTTCCTCATCGAGATGGACCCGGCCCAACATCCTGGTGGCTCACCGCGCGTGCTGGGAGAAGGGGCAGGGCGCCCCTGCTTGTGGTCATCCACAGGCTGGGTCGTGGTGGCCGTGGTGGCCGTGGTGGCCAGGCGGGAGGCGCGACGGGACCAGACCTCCTGCCCTGTGTTCTCCTTCTCCGTCGAAGGTGTGCCCGCCCTGTCCAGGCCGGCGCACCCACCGGGAGAATCTTGGAGCGCATGGATGGAGTGCGCCCGGCCGGGAGGCGCGGGCGAAGGGAGCATGGACCAAGATGATGTGCAAAGGGCCCCTGTT
>NW_009243083.1:2812-3308 GCF_000388065.1 Fonticula alba | reverse complement strand
TCCCACTCCTGGGTCTTGAGGTTGTTGATCAGGAGGGCATTGCCGGAGAGGGCAAGGAAGATGGTCGCGAGGATCGCGAGGGCGGAAAGCCGGGGAAGGGACATGGCGTCGGTCTGGTGGGAGCAGAAGGGGGTGGGGGTGAGCCAAGGAAGCAGCGGGGAGGGGAAGGAAGGAGAAGGGGGAGGCGCGCGAGACGGATGAGTGCAAAGAGGGGGAGGTAGGGGGGGCGAGAGAGAGGGAGGGAGAGAAAGAGGGAGGGAGAGAGAGAGAGAGAGAGAGAGAGGGAGGGAGAGAGAGGGAGGGAGGGAGGGAGGGAGGGAGGGAGGGAGAGTAGCAGGGGGCGGACTACCTTTGATGCAGTTGCTTTGGCTTCGAGAAGGGGAAAACAATGTCAAAGGCGGGCTATCCTGGCCGTGTCCCGGCTGGTGATGCCCTTGGGTCACTTATACGTGCAACCTAGGGCAGTAAACGCTGGGGCTATCGCCGCCGCCCCCCC
>NW_009243083.1:0-630 GCF_000388065.1 Fonticula alba | reverse complement strand
CTCCCCCCCTCCCCCCTCTCCCGGCTCCACGGAGCCCGGACAAACGCCAATATATGCCCACACACACGCACAAGCACACACGCACGCACAAGCACACGCACACGCACACGCACACGCACACACACGGGGCGCCAGGACGCAGGTTTGCCCGCTTCGCAGGCGGAACTGGGGCGGAGCCGGAACAGCCCCCGGCCTGAATTGGGGCGAACGACCGCTCGACGCCGGGGGCGAGGGAACCAGACGACGCAGGGACCATATTACCCGCGAGGGGCGCAAGCGCACCAGGACGCAGGCCGCGTCCGGGTGCGCTCGCGCCCCTCGCGGCAGGAGGGAAAGCGACCTCGGCGAAATGCCCCAGCACACCGAACAGGCCTCCGCTTGCCAGGCCGGATCGAGCACCCATTGCTATCGGGGAAGGAGGCGGCGGCGGCGGTGGCGGCGGCGGCGGCGGCGGCAGCGAGAGGGGCCGAAAGTGGGCAGAAGGTATGCCCAACGCGCAACCTATTGCGACACCACCACCACTCCTGGGTCTCAGGGCTGCCCAAACCACGGTACCGCGAAGAGAGCCCCCCAGGGAAGGATGAGCTAGGGAGGCACACGGAGCAGAGACGCCCACGGGGGGGGGGGGGG
>NW_009243082.1:969-2975 GCF_000388065.1 Fonticula alba | reverse complement strand
GGGGGGGGGGGGGGGGGGGCGGGCGGGGGGCGCGGCTCTGGTCCACCGTGCGGCGGGCGTCACGTGTACTCGGCGGGCGTCACGGTGCGCGGTCACATGTGGGAGGTGTATTGGTTGGCGGGCGGGCGTTCAGTGCGGGCCGACCGGGGCCGGGCCCTGTTGTCCGGCGGCCGCGGCCCGGAGAAGGCGCCGCAGCAGCCAGGGGACCTGGTCCTCGGCGAGGACGAGGCTAATGAGGGAGGGGGCTTCGCCGGGGCCGGCCGGCTGGAAAACCGGCCAATCGGCCGGGAGATGTTCCTCCGGGCGGACATGCACAACGGGCACGGCGCCGGGATCGGGACCGGTGATTGTGGCGGTGGCGGTGGCGGTGGGGTCGGCGTCGAGCGCGCAGCCGGCCGGGGCCGGGGCCGACAGCAGGGCCACCGGGCGGATGAAAGTGGCCCCGGCCAGCGGCCCGCCCCCGAGGGCATAGTACTGCCGGTGGTGGGGCAGGGCCCCGCGATCGACGATGTAGCCGGTTACCTCGCCCGCGGGCGGGGCGCTGCCCAGATACAGGGTCAGCAGGACAACGCCGCCCAGGAAGCCGAGCCCGGCGAAGAACAGCCACGACAGCAATGCCGTCAGGTAGTTACGGCCGCCGGCCGGGCCGGCAAGAGCCACCGGCAGGGGGGCGCTGGTGGTCTGGACACTGGTGCGGCGGTGGCGGCGCCGCCGGATGCCATCGGCCGAGGGTGTGCCAGTGGCGGCGGCGGCGGCGGCGGCGGCGGCGGCGGCGGCATCAGAGCCGGCGGTCAGTGCCTCGGCAGCCATCGACCGCGATGTGATGAGGAGGGCCAGCTTGCGCAGGAGAAGCTGGACCTCGAAGAGTGGCTGACGCTGTGGCGCGCGCGCGCGCGGGGGGAGGGGGGGGGACAGAGGACACAGGCAGGGTGAGACAAGGCAGGGCGAAGGGCAGGGCGAAGGGCATGCAGGCGTGTGGTGTCGAGGAGGCGCAGGCCCCGGGCGGGGCGCGAGCGCAAAGCGCGGTGGGGCCGGTTGACGTACAACAGCCAGGCCGGGCTCGGGCTCGGGCTCGGGCTCGGGCTCGGCCCCGGTGCCGTCCTCGGCCGGGGGGGCGGCGCCTGCGGCCGGGTGCTCGGCCGGCAGGGTCCCGAGGGACTCCTCCACAAAGCGCAAGGCCGGGGCCAGCTGCGGCGTGGGCGTGGCCCCAGGCTCCAGGTGCAGCAGGCACAGGCGCAGGTCGGTCACCAGGATGTCGGCGGCCGACTGGATGGCCGACAGGGACTGGCGGGCGCTGGCGTCCAGCGCGGCCCGGGCCTGGGTCCGCTCGACCTCCAGGTCGGCCAGCAGCTGGACCCGGTCGGCGCGGAGCCGGTCGCGCTCCTGCGACACTCGCGACAGCTGCTCCTTCAGCGAGGCGAAGCGGGCCTTCAACGGGCGGATCGACTGCGACAGCTCCTCCGCCAGGCGGGTGTGCTCCTGGTGGTGCGCCAGCAGGGCGTCGAACTCGCCACGCAGGGTGGCATGCTCGTCGGCCAGGGTGGCGTGGTCGTCGGCCAGGGCAGTGTGGTCGCCGGTGAGGGTGGCAAGCTCGTGGGCGATGGTGTCGCGCTCGGCCACGATGGCGTCGCGCTCGGCCATGGTGGTGTCGCGCTCGGCCAGCAGCATGTCATGCTTGTCGACCAGCGAGGCGTGCGCGCTGGCCAGGTCATCCAGCCGCTTGGTCAGAGACTCGCGCTCGGCGTGCAGCGTGTTGCGCTCGGTGGCCAGGGCCTCCAGCTGCCCGGCCAGCTGCTGGGCAGAGGCGTCGGCCTCGCGAGCCAGGACCGCGTGCCTGGCTTCGAGCGCCGCATGCTCGGCGGTCAGCGAGGCGGCCTCGGCCAGCAGAGTGTCACGCTCGGCCAGCAAGGAGGTGTGCTTGGCGGCCACCTCGTCCCGTTCGGCGGCCAGGGCGTGGAGCTGGTCGGCCAGCTGCTGGGCGGAGGCGTCGCTCTGCTCCAGCAGGG
>NW_009243082.1:0-959 GCF_000388065.1 Fonticula alba | reverse complement strand
TGGAGCTGGTCGGCCAGCTGCTGGGCGGAGGCGTCGCTCTGCTCCAGCAGGGCCGCGTGCTTGGCCGTGAGGGCCGCATGCTCGGCCAGCAGGTCAGCCAGCTGCCCGGCGGTCTGCGCATGCTGAGCCGCGGTGCTGTCCTGTGCCATGCTCATGGCGTCGTGCTTGGCCGTTAGATCGCGCAGGCGCTCGGTGACCGAATCCACCTCGGTGGCCAGGGCATCCCGCTCGGCGGTCAGGGCGTGCAGCTGGTCGGCCATCTTCTTGGCCGAGGCGTCGGCCTCGCCCACCAAGGCGTCATGCTCGGCCCTCAGGGTGGCCAGCTGCTCGGTGGTGGCCGCATGTCGACCGGTCAGATCCTCCTGCTCCGCGAGCAGGGCGCTGTGCTTGGCCGACAGGTCGCGCGCGCGCTCGGTCAGCAGGGCAACCTCGGCCAGCAGGGCATCGCGCTCGGTGGCCAGGCCCTTGTGGCCGGCGGCCAGCTCATCGCGCTCGGCGACCAGGGCGCGCAGCTGGTCGTCCAGCTTGCCGGCCGAAGCATCGGCCTCGTCGGCCAGGGCCGCGTGCTTGGCTTCGAGCGCCGCATGCTCGGCCTTCAGGGCGTCCAGCTGCCCGGAAGCTTCGGCATGCTGGGCCGACAGACTGGCCTGCTGACTCAGCAGGGCCGCGTGGGTGTCCGTCAGCGAGGCATGCATGCTGGTCAGGTCGTCCAGCTGCTTGGACAGGGCCGCGTGCTGACCGGCCAGAGTCTCCCGCTCGGCCGCCAGGGCATCGCGCTCGGCGGTCAGCGCGGCCACCTGCGCCGACAGCTGCTCGGTCGAGGCGCCGGTCTCGCTCGCCAGGGCCGCGTGCTCGGCCGTGAGTGCCGCGTGCTCGGCCGTGAGGGCCGCATGCTCGGCGGCCAGGCCGTCCGCGCGCTGGGTAAGGGAGGCCGCTTCGGCCCGGAGGGTCTCCTGCTC
>NW_009243081.1:3255-3837 GCF_000388065.1 Fonticula alba | reverse complement strand
AGAAGCAGGCACGGAGGCCCGAGCAGACGAAGAAACAACGGGCGGGGGGGGGAGGGGGAGGGCGAAGGGAGCACAGGACAAGCGACCGGGCGTACCATTCTCGCAGGGGAAAGAGGGAGAGAGAGAGAGAGAGGGGCAGAGAAAAGGACGCCGGAAGGGAGGAAAGCGAAACGATGGGGCGAGAAGGGAAAGGGGAGGGGGGGAATAGACAGTCGAAAAATAGATGCGTGAGCAGGAGGGCATGCCGGGAGGCTGGCCGCCGAGCAGCCCGGGACAGGGCCCTTTTGTGGCCGGGATCGCCCCGCGCGCCCGACCCCAGGGCGGGGAGGGCCGGGGGGGGATGGCGTGGGGGGAGCCCCGCCGGGCCGGGCCATCCTCCGGCCTGGCCCTGATCGGTCTCGATCGGGGCACTAGTCCCCAGCCGGGCAACAACAGACGTGCCCTGGCCTCCGGTGTGTATCCCGGCGGAGGATCTTGCCGGCCGGCGCCAATGTGCCACTGTCATCTCCGGGCACGGCGGCACCACGAATTACATTCCCCCCTCCCGTGCGCAGACGCCCACACACACACACACACACACAC
>NW_009243081.1:0-420 GCF_000388065.1 Fonticula alba | reverse complement strand
GGCGGGCCCCGCGCCAGGCCCAGGCTCCTTCGAGCACGGCCGGGAGTCTGCGCGCCCGCGCCGCCCCCGCCCCCGCCCCCCCCCCCCCTGCCCGCCGCCTGTGTGCGCCCCAGGGGAGCGGAGCATCCGAAGAAAAAAAAGAAAGACGACGAGGTGCGGGGTTGTTGTTAATTTCCCAGCTGCCAACGGTCGCCGCGCTGGCTCTCCCCCCTGGCGGTCTCCCCTTCGAGCTCTCTTCTGGCAGGTTTGGGATTTTGTATTGGAAGGGGAGACGCGTGCCCCCTTTTTTTTTTCGGCCCTCTCGCGCCGCCGGACACGCAGGTGCGCGTAGAGGCGCGCGTGCGTGCCGCACCCCAGAAGGGCGAGCGGGCGAGCGGGCGAGCGGGCAGGGAAGGAGGAAAGATGGAAACGGTCCACACC
>NW_009243080.1:0-2125 GCF_000388065.1 Fonticula alba | reverse complement strand
CACACACACACACACACACACACACACACAAAGGATAGGTGCAGGGAGAATGGCACGGCCTGTGAGCGTAGCACGCCGCCGGTGTACACACCCCATAGAGCACCGCAGAAGACATTGCCCATGTCCACACATACATACCCATGTGCTTGCGCACTGGTCCCAAATATAGATGTACACGGTTAGACATCGCAGGTTACACTCAAGACGCATGTGCGCCCTCGGAGCTGCTCGGAACGTGGGCCCCCTTGCTGGATCCAGCCCCGGGGTTTGGCTAGAGGAGGACGCGGATTATGCGGGAGAGGAGAGAGAGAGAGAGAGAGGGAGGGGGGGAGGGAAAAAAGACACTGTGCGAGTCGGAAAAGTCTAGTTTTTATTATCAGGCTATGTGAGGGGAAGGAATAAGGACACAATGTAGTGCGAGGGAAAAGATGAAAGGAAAGGAGACGTGTGATAAAGGGGGAGAGAGGTTGGGGGGAGCCGTTCCAAAGAGGGGGGGGGGAGGGGGGGCGCAGGGGGAGGACGATCCCCCTCCTGCCCATTTAGGTCCAGACATCCTCGAAGTAGCGGGCGTCACTGCGAAGCTTCTTGACAAAGTTCACGGCATCCTCCTCGGTCAAGCCCCCGAGGTCGCGGGCGATGTCGACAAACTTGCGGTTGACATCGCGAGCCATGTTCTTGGCATCGCCACACACATAGATGAGGGCATTGCGCTGGATGAGATCCCACACGCGCTCGCGGTGGACCTCCAGCAGATGCTGCACATACTTGTGCTGAGTGCCGGGCACGCGCGAGAAGCAGACATGCAGCTCCAGGAGGCCGGACTCCTCGGCCGCGCGGAACTCCTCCTCATAGAGGAACTCCTCCGGGAAACGGGCGCCAAAGAAGAGAACCGTATCGCCGACCTCGCGATTGAGATTGTCACGCTGGTACAGGCGCTCCTGGACAAACCCACGGAAGGGAGCCACACCGGTGCCAGGGCCAATCATCAGAACCGGACGGGTGGAGAGAGCCGGCAGCTTGAAGGAGGAGCTCCGAATGAAAACCGGCATGGTGGGGAAGGCCACCGAGGCGGGATCGCCAGCGGCCACCGCAGCCTCGAAGGCGGGCTTGATGTTGGCAAACATGCCGGTGGCCACACCGGTCACCTGGCGCCCGGTGTTGGTGGTGAACTCCGTCAGAGAGGCGCAAATGGCCACGGTATCCGGGCTGACCCGGCTCGAGGTGGCGATCGAGTAGTAACGGCACTGCAGACGGGGCAGCAGTTCCAGGATCAGGTCCACCGGCGGCCGAATGTCCGGGTACTGCAGGAGAATGTCGGCCAGCGACCGGTAGTCCACATTCAGATAGCGGTTGAGCTCCTCCTTGCTCTCGGGCGAGAGGAGGGCCTGGAGGTGCCCACGCGAGGGGGACCCCTCGGGAGCCGACTGAACCAGGGCCTGGATGATGTGCGTGCGCGGGGGGGTCACAATGTCCAGGTAGTGGGTGAAGGCCGTGCGGTAGGTAGTCGGGCAGGGGAAGGGAGACTGCTTGGGAGAGGAGGCTGCGGCGCGGGAGGCAGGGGGGGGGGGAGGGCGCGCATGCCAATCGTCACACATGTCGACATGGCAACGAACCCCCTTGCTCTCTCCCCTTGCCGGAGTCGCGGAGTCCAGAGACCCGGCCAGAGGGGCCCACCATCATCGTGGAGGGAATACCACGGCGGTGGGCCCAGGGTGCAGGGACGCCGTGCCACATGGTGCCGGTGTGGCACCATGTTCCGCATTCGGCCCAGAGAGGGAACGCCACCGGGAGGACGCAATGTAGAGAGAGAGAGAGAGCTTCTGCCGTCCGCCGTTCCGGACTTCTCCCCCCGCTCCTGCGTGATGATGCACATTCGCATGGATGCCTCTCTACAACAGGGAGGGCGTGGAGAGAGAGAGAGAGAGAGAGATGAGGGAAGAGCAGCACCGGCAAAGCTGGCCCGCCAAGATGCTGCATGCCCTGGCCCTCCTCTGGAGTGGTGGCAGTGGGGGGGGGGGGGGGGGGGGGGGGGGGGGGGGGGGGGGAGCACCTGGTCCCCCTCCTGCTCCGGGTCCCATCTCATGGCCAGGGGATGGGGGGAGCTCCCCCCCTTTGTCGACCAGCC
>NW_009243079.1:4258-4833 GCF_000388065.1 Fonticula alba | reverse complement strand
GTGTGTGTGTGTGTGTGTGTGTATGTGTGTGTGTGTGTGTATGGAGACAGAGGCAGTGGTGACGGCGTATCGGGGCGCACGATAGGGGCGGGGCTCCGGGAGACGAGGGGGCGCTGGAGGCGGCGGCGGCGGGGGTCGCAGGCACGGTGGGGGTAGCGGTAGCAACGTCAGCCGGGGAGGCGTCGGTCGTGGTTGCGCGAGCCAGCGAGCTGGTCATGATTGAAGGCGAAGGAAGCCCAGGTGAGGCCGGCACTGGCCCATAACCGGGCGGGGCGGGGGAGCAAGACAGCGGGGAGGGGAGGTGGGGAGCGGGGGAGGGGCAGTGCGCGATCGCGAGCGCTCGCTTTTTCGCTTGAGGGCGGGCAGGCGAGTTTCAGGCCGCGATGCGCAGGGGACAGGCGGGCGCAGATGCAGGCAGGAGCTGGATGGCAGAGAAAGAGGAGGGGGGGGGGGAGAAGGAAGGGGAACTACACCGAAGGGACGGAGCAGGTGTGGCAATGAAGGGGGCAAAGGGAGAGGGGGAGAATTGACCAGCGGGCGGAATCTCGAACAGCTGCGAGGGTCCCTTTGGGGGC
>NW_009243079.1:0-672 GCF_000388065.1 Fonticula alba | reverse complement strand
CGACGTCGCGAGGTCTTCCCTTGGGCAGCACGCAATATGTCCTTCCTCGGCTCCGCCCATGATCTCTCTGCACGCCTCCATAGGTGGGGGGGGGGGCAGGACATATTTGTTGAGCCTGGCCCCGGGACATTGGGCATTCCCCCCCCCCCCCCCCCCCCGCCCCGAGGAGGGGCTACCAGGCGGCGTCTGCCCTGTGGCGAGTCTGTCGGCCGAGTATCCACCGGCCTACTGGCACCGGGCCGCTTGCCGGCCATGGGATCCGTGGTGAAAGCACCTGTCCATCGGGAAATGCACACGAGCTCTCGGTCTGGCTCTGCTCCATATCGATGGGCGCCAGGTCGCCGGTCGGCAATTAAGCACCCGCGCAGGGTGCTTCGAGGGTCCGACGAGTGGCCCACCGAACGCCCGGTGCGAAGCGCCCGGATGAACGGTGTTGCGGAGACCCGGAGAAGATCTCGGCCCACTGTGCGGGTGTGTGTGTGTGTGTTTCAGAGACTGTGTGTGTGTGTGTGTGTGCGCGCGCGCGGGCAAGTGTGGCTTTCTCCTCGAGCGGGTGCGTCTTTGCGCGCCGCCGCCGCCCCCCCCCCCCCCCCCCCCCCCACCACCACCACCACCACCACCGGCGATCGCCGGCCCGGGCCCACCAACAAAGCCGCTGGGTGATTTTATCGA
>NW_009243078.1:4970-5812 GCF_000388065.1 Fonticula alba | reverse complement strand
CGCCGTTTCTCTTCCCGGCCCCCGCGGACCCTAGCCCCGCCCCGGGTAGGGTTTTCCCCAGCCAGCACGGGCCTCTTCCCTTGTCTCTCGAGCACTCCCCCCCGCCCCCCCCCCCCCCTCCGTCTTGCCTCTCTCTCCCGTTCTTGGCCCGGTTCGGTTGGGGGCTCTTCGTGCTGTCTCGCACCGCCCTTTTCGCGGCTGTCCTCTGTCCCCCCGCTTGGGCCTGGGACTCGCCTCCCTTGCCCGGCCCCCCCCCCGGTCCTGGCCCGGGCCTGCGGACAAACGGGCAGCGACACCTCCGGACGCCGGCCGGCGGAAGGCCCCCGGTTCTCAGTTCCATCCGATAGGGTATCCTTCTGGCCTGACCCGACGCTTGGCGTCGCTCCTTGGCCGACTTGCGCCCAGGCACACAGTGGCCCCTTGTTGTGCGCGCGCGCGTCGTCTTGGCGGGCTAAAGACGGCAGGCATGACAAAACCCGCACATGGAGGGGGGCGATGCTCGCCCCTGCCCCCCCCCCCCCCCCCGGTGGATCTGCCATTGGGCCGGAGTATGCTCATGGTTCCCACACTGGCCTGCTGCTGGTCGTTTTCACGAAGCCAACTTCCCACCCTGGCTCAATCGGTGTCTCGAAAGCCTCGTCTTTTCCCTCTTTTTCCTCGCCGCCTGAAGGTTATCCTGCAACCCCGGCTCGGTGAAGCGCAGTGCGTTGGGAAGGGGTCGGCGCCGGCGGCCAACTGGCCACTCGAGGGCGTGTGGGTGGATCTGCCCACGGTGGACCGACGCCGGGGCATAGGCCAGCGAGGGATGGGCTGCGTGTTCCGCCGTTTCTCTTCCCGGCCCC
>NW_009243078.1:0-605 GCF_000388065.1 Fonticula alba | reverse complement strand
CCCCCCCCCCCCCCCCCCCCCCGCGGGCTTCGTGGCCCTCCCGCGCCGGCGAGACCCCGGTCGTCTGGGTGGCGGTTAAGTCCCGGCTTGCCTGGGCGGGGAAACACCGGACAGCGGAAGGACACGGGTGTGGTTCACAAGAGCCGGCGGCCGGGGGGCCGCCGGGCCGTTCCCGGTTAGACCTGGGGATAGCCCGGAGCGACAAGGCCCGTGTGGGGGCCAGCCGGGGAATGGCCTCGTCGAACATCATGCAACAGTTGGCATCGAGCAGGGGACAATACAGCACAGTCGCTGCTCAGAGGTGTCGAAGACCCACCCGACACGAAGGTCACCCGAGGACCAAGCGCCGGCCGCGGTTGCTGTGGCCAGGGTGCCCTGGTCCACTGAAAGCGGGTCTCGGCAGATTCAACTGTTCTTGGGGTTCCACGAAAGGTGGCGCCTCGTGTCTGTGTTCACATCGGTGTCGGACCCGGGTCGACCTTGGCTGTGGCCATTTTTCCGGCAATCGCTCAGCCCAAAAGCCCGAGGCCAAGGGCCGACCTCCCAAGGGTCCTCGCCGCCCCGGCCCCTTCAGACACTCTCGGGGATGGCCCCAGGCGGGGGGA
>NW_009243077.1:0-1022 GCF_000388065.1 Fonticula alba | reverse complement strand
GGGGGGGGGGGGGGGGGGGGTGCCTTACACGCCCAATGTGCTTGGAGCTTTGGCTGGGAGCGGTCATCCCAGCATCTGGGGGGACCTGCGTGACCCCATCGCAGGCATCTGCCGTCGCGGGGTCCCCCCTCCCCCCGGCGCGCGAGCCGACCGAGATCGGACCAATCGGTGGCTGGGTCGTTGGTGCCCCTGGCAGTTCACTCGGGGGCGGCCCGCGCCCGCGGCAATCCATGCCGGGAGGAACGGCGGGGTGTGTTGGCCTGCCTCCCGCAGCACGACCGGCCGTGGGCGCCAACGGACAAGCGCGTGAGCGGGGCGCTGTTGATCACACCGGTCTCACGCATTAACCGAGCGGCGCTGGCGTCCATTTTAATGCCATTCGAAGGGGACGCTCCACGGCGGCGGCCGTTTGGGTTGGGTGTTCCTGGAGCTCGCGAGCCAAGCGCCGGCGGTGGGGCCGTGATCCGGTCGGCCCCCTCTCGGCCGCCCTCCGGCAGTTGACGGCAGGGCGCACGCGCACCGACGTACGGGGCGCCGCGCGGTGGCCAACGCGAGAGAGCGCAGCCTGCTTGTCGGGGCGGGCAGGGGCCGGGGCGGGGGGGGGGGGGGCGCCGGCATTCAGCTGGAGAATTCCCGCCCCTGGAAGAGGGACGGGGTGGTGGCGGCCGGGCTGGCGCGCATTGTCAGCGGTCTGCGGCAGACTAGATCCCCGGCATCGGGGGCGTCGCAGCATGCCACCACGCCCGTTGTGGGGGGGGGGGGGGGCCGCGTAGAGCCCTGCACCCCGTCCCCGAGGCGGCTACATGCCCGCGAATGGACCAGCGCCTGGGCAGGGGGGGGGGGCAGGCCACTGTCGGGACCCGGCAGCGGCACCTGCGGCCGACCCCGCGGACAAAAGGGGGGATGATGGGCCAGCAGCCTGAGCCGCGGCGACCGGCAGCCGGCGATGACAAACCAGCCGGCAGTTACGGGCGCCCAGAGGGGCCGGCCACCGGGGGGAGCGAACGTGTGCCCCCCCCCCC
>NW_009243076.1:0-1159 GCF_000388065.1 Fonticula alba | reverse complement strand
GCTAGGGAGACCCGGATATCGGGGCGACGCAAGAGGCGGAGGACGAGAGGGAAGTGTGCGTATTGTGTATGGGCGTAGGTGGGTGTGCCAGTCTGTTTCTGCCCTCGGCCAGGCGGGGCCCTCACTCGCCCAGGCGACTCTTTACTGGCCGCCTGGTGCTAGCACGCGCCGGGGGAAAAGGCCCCGCACGCGCGGGAGGCAGAGGCGGGGCGGAGCCATGCTGCCCTGGGCTGCGTTTGGGATGCCTCGCGCACGGCGCGGCGCCGGCTGGTCGCAAGCCGGACCACCCGTTCGCCCTTTGCTCCCTTGCCGGTCCTCCCCCTTGGTCCCAGAAGGCTGTGGCGGTGGAGGCCGGCAGGGCCCCAGTGTGCGCCCGGCCATGCCTCGCCGTGCCACGCCGGATCCTAGTCACCGGGCGGGCGCCGGACAGCCGGCCGAACGTCAAATGCGTTGAGAAGTCGCGCGCACGCCAGCGCCCGCGCTAGGCGCTCTAGACGCCGACGGCCGACCACGTTGAACCGCGGGGGAGGGGGGAGGCGGACCACGCAACGCAGACCCCTGGCTCGGCGCGGGCCGCGGGGCACCCCGCCCTAGCGGAAAAATGGCCACCTCCAAAGGCCGAGTTTCTGCCAGGGGGGGGGGGGGGGGCCCCTCAGGCAGGCAGATCCGCCGAAGGACCTGCTGTTGGCCTCCGGAGGCCGCGGTCTGCCAGGCCGGGCCGGCCCGCGCGCGCGCGCGTGCCCGTGCCCACCCCCCCCCCCCCCGGCCCCTCGCTGGACACACCCAAACACCCACCACCCCCCCCCCAACCGGCCTGCCATCTGGTGGTGGCCTGCCGGCCCGGTGTTTCAGCCCCTTTCAGGCTGGCCTGCTCCCAGGCGGCCCCCCTGCTGTTGATCAGCATGCGAAACCTGTTCGCACGCGCACCCAGGGGGCCTCCGGCTCGCGGTCAGGCAACGCTGACCGGTCACCCGGAGAAGGTGTACGCGGGTCTGGGGAGGCCGGCGGGGCGGAGGGGAACCGGACAGGCGGGGGCGCGCTCCATACCCAGGGCGGCGGGACTAGAGGCCTCTAGGGGATTTTTGGACTGCAGTGGTCGCGCCCCCCCCCCCCCCCCCCCCCCCCCCTCGGCCTCGGCCCCGCTCCTCCTAGTCCTCCT
>NW_009243075.1:651-1319 GCF_000388065.1 Fonticula alba | reverse complement strand
AGGGAGGGGGGGGGACTAAAAATAAAAAAGGCAAGGGATGAAAGGGAAAGGGAGGCGAAGGGAGGGGGAAGCGGAGGTCGGATGGCCGTGACCGTGGAAGCCGTCACCGCGAGATTGGAGTGGCTCTTCTAAGGGCGCAATGTCCTGCTTAATTGATTGGCCATCTTCAGTGATCTGTTCCCGGCCGCTGCTGGCGGTGGGCATACCTGCCGCCGAGGAGCTGGCAAACGTACAGCCCCCGGTACGGGGGGTGGACGGGGACGGGGACGGGGCGACGGCAAGGAAAGATGCCAGGCACGGAATGTATATGGCGGCCGTATGAGGGACGGTCCGTGGGGAAGGCCTCTGTTGGGGGGGGGGGGGGGGGGGGAGGGGGGGGGGGGGGGGGGGCGGCGTCTGCGAGTGCGATACATTTTCACTGTGACCGAGCCCGGCAGTGTCACATGCAAAGCGGCTGTGTGTGGTGCCCCGATCGGGATTGACTTTCGGACTAGCGGGCCAGCGGGTCGGGCGGACGGGGGGGGGGGGGGCGGGGGCCAGCACAACCACCGGCCTCTCGAATGTCCCGGCCACCTACACACGTTGATTGGGTCGGCGCGCGAGAACCGGCCGCAGGCGGCCCCAGACGGCACAGAGTGGTCAGAAGACAGGCTGGGCCTGGAATGGTT
>NW_009243075.1:0-641 GCF_000388065.1 Fonticula alba | reverse complement strand
ACAGGCTGGGCCTGGAATGGTTGCCAGCCACCTTCCCGCCGGGCCGGCAGAGGAGCCCACCAAGGCGCACCTTGCGAACGTCGGCCCCGGAGACCCGCGGCCAGGCGCGAAGAAACCGAGGCGGAGATGCGGGGGAGGGGTGCGCTGGGGGCGGGCACCCCGCACACGCTCGGCCGGTGTCGGTGGCTGTGTGTGGTGCCCCGATCGGGATTGACTTTCGGACTAGCGGGCCAGCGGGTCGGGCGGACGGGGGGGGGGGGGGGCGGGGGCCACACAACCACCGGCCCTCTCGAAGTCCCGGCCACCTACACACGTTGATTGGGTCGGGGGGGGGGGGGTCGATCGCCGACCATCCTGCGCAAGATCGGCGCTTCGGGGCCCGGCCGGCATTCTCGTGTCACCAGCCGGCAACACCCTGGGGGCCGGGAGAGCCGAGGGGGGCCCGGATTCCGGGCGCCGTTGCCACTTGACGTGATGGGCCACCCCCCTCGCCCCGGAAAGAGGCGTCCGCCTGGCGTTGAATCGGCTCGACCGCCCGGAGGCCGCCCCGTTTTGGCCCGCCAAGGGCAAAATTAATATCCCGGTCGGGCCTCTTGGGAAGGGTGAACGGTGCGGGAGATTCATGCGCCCCCCCCCCCCCC
>NW_009243074.1:2969-3483 GCF_000388065.1 Fonticula alba | reverse complement strand
ATGCTTGTGTCCCTACACCCCCCGGCACGCCCGTCGTCCGCCGTGGGCTACTGTGTATTTTGTTTTCACCCGGGTCGCGAGTGTGTTCTTTTTTCCTTCCTCCCGAGCACGGGCCACCAACCGATCCCCCCCCCCCCCCCGCTCGAGCACAAGGAGGAAGACGATAGCAAGCATTGTTACTCCCCAGGCATGGTGTGCCGAACGGAGGCGAGTTTTGTGCAACCCCCCTCCCACCTGCCAATGAAAGGAGGCTCCTTCTTGGTAGCTGGTGGTCTGATCCTTGTCTGGAGGTCCCGGGGGGCGAGCGGCGGGAGTGGGGCGGCCGAGCGCGCTCCGGCGGCCGGGGGACAGGACCGAAGCAGCAGCTGCTCCAGGTTTCTTCCTCCTCCCGGGGCCGGGGAACATGCCAGGCACATTGATGGCGGACAGCCCGGAGGTCGGGGCTCCTTCCCCCCCCCCCCCGCCCCTGCGCATCACCGGATTTGCCCTGGCCCCCGTGCGTCGCCCGTGTCTA
>NW_009243074.1:0-523 GCF_000388065.1 Fonticula alba | reverse complement strand
CCCTTTCCTGTATCTCCTCCCCCTTTACACAAATAGTCTCCGCCATGTCCTTCGACGCCAAGACTGTCACCACCGCCGCCAACCAGGCCGGTAACCACATCCTGGCCGACAGCCAGGCCCTCTCTTCCGCCGACAAGGGCGCTTCCCAGGGCTGGAAGCAGCTCTTCGAGGAGGTGCGCCGCCCGTCCCCCCCCCCCCTTCCCTTCCACCGGGCCTCCTGCTCTGCTCCTCCTCCAAATGCCCTAACCTCTTATGCCTGTCCTTCCCCGTGCCCTCCCCAGGATGGTGTCCCCATCTTCGAGAACAAGAAGCACTCTGGCCGTTGCGCCGGCTTCGTCGACATTGAGAACATCGATGGTATGCTGCTATGCTTTTTTCCTCCCCCCCCCCCCCCGCCGCTCTCCTTGATGCGCAGTTTCCCCGCTCACCCCTATCCCCCAGCCGACCTCCTCTTCGAGCACATTGCCGACTTCGACAAGCGCCGCGCCTGGGACCAGGGTACGCTCCATCTTCATTTGCCTCT
>NW_009243073.1:4177-4991 GCF_000388065.1 Fonticula alba | reverse complement strand
GGGGGGGGGGGGGACTGCCGCGGCTTGGGCCGGAAAGCACACCGCACTGGCCCTTGCACCTCTCCAGACGCGGGGAGAGGGTTGATCGTGCTCGCGGAGCGCAGGGCCAATCACACCGGCGGGGTATCACGCCCCATCCATCGGCTGCCAACGCTTGTCATGTCAATATCGGCCAACTCCATGGATCTGGTCGCGTTCTCCGGCCGCCCCCCGATATCCGGCATGCTGCATGCCGGTTGGCCGGCACCCGGGGCCAGGGCGACAAGCCGGAGCCCTCTGTTGGAGTGATCCGGAGTTGCCGTGAGGCGGGTCCAGGTGCGGGTGCCCTCGCGGGACCACGCGCGAGCTGGCGAGCCCTCCCTTTTCAACCGGGAGGGAACCCGGGCGACCCCCTTCCTTCCGGGGCCAGGGGCTCTTTGGGGGCCCGCTGGGCGCGGGAGGTTCGGGCTCGCGTTTGCCGTCAGGTCGCCGGGCTGCCGGCACATGCACAGGAACTCGCGAGCCCCTGTGCTGGGGGGGGCGGGAACCGGTTGGACCCCCCGGGTCCTGGAGGTTCAAGACGCGAGCCGCTCTCGAACACTGGTGCATGCACCTTGCTCCTGTTCCATGCGCCCTGTCCGGCCGGACTCCCAGGGGTTGTACCGCCTCCGGCAGCTGAGAGTGCTCGTGGGGGGCCGGTTCCTGTGTCGCCTTCGCCCGAACGCGATGTCCCTCCCTCCCTCCGTCTTCGGCTCCGTGGATGGTCTCTTTGTCGCCGGGGCCGGCTTCCGCCGGATTATGCCCCTCGGGAACTCCCTGCCCGTCTCCCCCCCCC
>NW_009243073.1:0-487 GCF_000388065.1 Fonticula alba | reverse complement strand
GGGGGGGGGGGGGGGGAGGCTGAGGCCCCCTGTGCGAGGAGGGCTGCCCTGCCTTGAGGCCACCAATTGCCGAGGCATGCCACGGTCTCCTTGTTACCCATACCATTGGGAGTAGATTTTTGAACCAGTCTGTCGCGCCGAGCAATCGGAATGGCGGCACCTGAACACCACATTTCCCACGATCTCCCCCCGCAACACGGACCGCGCGCCCACCACGCCCTCCGTCCTTTGACCTGTTCGCGCGCCCGCACTCCCGGACCCCCGAACCCTCCTCGCCCACGACAGCTTCTCGCTCCCTCCCCCCCCCCCCTCCCGCCTTGCTTTTAATTTCTTGTGCCCCCCTCCCCCTTGTGTGCTTCTGCCCGTTGCTTCTTCGCCGACGTTCGTATCCCCCCCCTACCTGCGCCCCATCACCCCTTGGCACGAAAACAAAAAAAACAAACAACAATTCCCAACAATCAATCTGACACCCCCGTCCAGCACCGAC
>NW_009243072.1:6599-7151 GCF_000388065.1 Fonticula alba | reverse complement strand
GGGGGAGGTGAGCCTCTCACTTGGGCCTGTGTGTGTGTGTGTGTGGGGGGGGGGGGGGTGCCGGGGGGCGGGGGTGGGGGGTGTGTTGTGGGGGGGGGGGGGGCGGGGGGGGGGGGTGGGGGGGGGGGGGGGCGGGAGAATGCGTCACTCAAGGGTTTGGGCTGCGCCAGCTGTGAGGTCAATAGTAGCCCAAACATTTTGGCCGAATATTCGCCATCGGTTGTGCCCCTGTTCCCGGCGCATCGCCCCCCCCATCACTCCGTGTCCCAGCTTGGACGGAGGGGGACGGGCGCCGGGTTCCGGCTCCAGCCCCCCCGCTCCCCCTGCTGGTCATGGCTACATTCGTTTGCCCGAAGCAGGGGCAGCCGACCGGCGAGAGGGCATTCTTGGTTGAGGTTGAGATCCGGTCGTGTCGCCCCCCCCTCCCCCCCCGCCGACGCTCTCGCCCCCAGCTGGGGGGGGGGGCGGGGCTTGATGGGGCTCCAGCTTGGCACACCTCCGAGCCCGGTTGACCGCAGAGATCCCTCGGCCCCTGCCTCCTGTGGTTGTCCC
>NW_009243072.1:0-1885 GCF_000388065.1 Fonticula alba | reverse complement strand
GGGGGGGGAGGGGAACGGGGCCCGGTACACTCTTTTCATGGGGCGCGCACCAGGAACAGTTGCGACACAGTCATGTCGTCATTGGGCAGGAAGCTATTGACGAAGATATACTGTGTGCGAGGGGGAGTAGAGGCAAGGAACCAAAGAGGCACGGCAGAGGGGCGTCAGTGCTGGTCGCGGGTGGGGAAGGGGGCCGGTGCCTGGGGCCGGGCAGGCAAGCATCTGGGACATGGGAAGAGGCGGCCAAGCGCACCGGCGGGTTGTTGAGATCGATGTCGATTGGCACGATTACATCGTTCGGGTCCTTGCTCTTGAGCTTCTTCAGGTTGTTCTTGATGAGACGCTGCAGCTGGATGCGAACCTGGTACACGGTCAGATGCGAGCTCAGCAGGTAGCTGTTTTTGAGTGTGCTCTGCAGGATGCTCTCCTTCATGACCAGGGTCAGCTTGATGTCGGCAGCGGGCTCGGCCGGCTCGCGCGCTGTTGGAAAGGGCACCAAACCAGGGGGAGGGAGGGGGGCGGGGAGGGAGGAGGGAAAGCAAGCAACAAGGATAGGAGGGGAAGATCAGGGGGTCAGCAAGTCATAGAGGGACACCGCCGGGAGGGAGGGAGGGAGGCACCGGGTGCGACAGAGAGGGGACGCACAGTCCGACGATGTCTGGGGCGAGGACATGATCGTGGGAGGGGTGTAGGAGGGGGAGAGGCTGGTCTGTGTGTAGTGCGCAAAAGGAGAGAGGGGATGAGGATCGGCGGGGGAGGGGGGGGGGGGGGGGGGGGGAGGGCTCTGGCTGACGACCAACCGGGGGACGGCGGGCCAGGGCGCCAGGGTGGCTGGAATATGCCCTGGTCTCGGTCTTGCTGCCATCTTGTCCCTGGCCGCTTGTCTGCGCGAGGTTCACTTCTCTCGCCCCCCCCCCCCCCCCTGCCTGAACGGAGCCAGGTGCGGGCGAGGCCGCCCGAGCCTGCCCCCGCAAGAGAAAGCAACAAGCCCGGAAGGAGTGGGGGCCCAGCATCGAGCAGCAATCGCTGGTCGGTCACGTGCGAGAAGATCACACCAGACGTCGTTTCGTCCGCGGTGCTGGCGCCGAAGATTCCCTGGGCATCTCTCCGCGGCCCTTGGCTGGCACTTGCGCCAATTTCCCCGGGCTCTAGCGCGAGGTGCGGGCGTGTTTATGTGCGCGTGCTCGCCATCAGCGCCTCTCGCGCAACAGGCTCCGACCCCTTCTCGCCAGCTTGGACCGTGGGGCGGCGGGAGCGAGGCATGAATACCGGGCAATGTCCTTTGGCGAGCAGACGCGCACACGCACACACGTCGGAGAGCGCGCACCCAGGACCGGACCGTGAGCTGGCGGGAGGGCCGCTGCCCCTGGAGCAGGTCCCGACCGTCGGGCTGTGCTTGGGTGCCCGAGAGAAGGTCCCCGCAGGGGCGGGGAGGGGGGTTTTGGGCCGCCCTTGCCTCCGGACGCCGATCTCCCCCGGCCTTTGGCATCCATCTCCCCGACCCGGGTCCTCTCCTTCACCCCCCTTCCCGCTTCCCTTTCGGGTCCTCCCCTGCCCCGCCCCCTCCTTGTTCCCTGTATTCGCCTTCGCCTTCCTCTTCTCCTTCTCCTCCTCCCCCTCAGATGTTCAACTCCAGCTCGATCGTGTGCTCTGGCCACACCCGCCCGGTAGTGGCCCTGGCCTTCAGTGATATCCTCACTGAGCTCCCCGGGCAGGATAGCGCTTCGGCCGGCAGCGATATCTCGCAGCCCTCCTTCAAGGATGCCGAGTATGGTTTGATCACCGCCTCCAAAGGTATGCCCGGGCTCGGGGCCGATCGCCCCCCTTTCCCCTTGCCTGTGCCACATGCACATGCCCCCCTTCGTCCCTTCTCTCTCTCTCTCTC
>NW_009243071.1:0-2528 GCF_000388065.1 Fonticula alba | reverse complement strand
CCCGCCCCCCCGCCTCACTTGCACGCAGGGCAGGTCCCAACACCCTACTCTCCTGGCCACAGTGGTCACAGGCCGATCTCCGGGCCCGTGCGATCCTCGGTGCCCGGGCGCCTGGCCGATTGCGCCAGCTCGGAACGCGATTGTTCAGCCGCCGGCCCAGCTCGCTGCCCGGTCTGGGCCGCCGTAACGCCCCCCTTCCTCCCCTCCCCTCCCCCCCCCCCTTCCCGCATTACCCCATCCCCCACCCCCTCTCCTCGCTTCCTCCTCCCTCCCACAGCCCGAAGCCTGCCGGAGTCGCCGCTGCCCTCGACCTCGCTCCCGGTGCGTAGGCCGGGCCCGGCCCGGCCCTGCCGCCGCCCGCACACCGCCGCCAACCCTCGGCCCAGCCCCGCCCGCGCCCCCTCGACTGACCTGCCCCCCGTTCGCACCCGTCAACCTGGCGCCTCGCCTCGCCTCCCCCCTGGGCCCCCCTTTTGCCGCGTCCCCAGCCCGCAGCCATGTCCAACGCCTCGACCTCGGTCGGCGCCCCTCCCAAGCCCACTGTGGACCTGAGTGCCACGGTGGCCGCGGCCCTGCCCGAGCTGGAGCAGCTGGCCAAGGTGCGCCCGCCCCGCTGCACGCATGCACATACACGCACACGCACACACGCGCACACGCACACACGCATGCCCTTGGCTTTTGTCGCCCGCATGCCGGCATGTCACTGACCCCCACACCCGATAGACCAACTTCCCTCTGGCCCTGGAGAAGATGCTCGAGCTGGAGAAGCAGACCCGCGCCGGGGAGGACATGAACTCCACCAGCCGCGTGTTGGTGGCCATCATCGACACATGCTTCCACGCCGGCGACTGGGTGTCCCTCAATGAGTACCTGGTCCTGCTGGCCAAGCGCCGCGGCCAGCTCAAGCATGTGCGTCGCTGCCCTTTCCGGACTCCCGACGCCTGGCCCCCGTTTGCCACACACACACACACATGCACACACATGCACACACAGACACACACAGACACATACATGGATACTCACCATCTGCCATCCATCTCCGTGTTCGTCCCCCCCCCCCCCCCGCTTCTCGCCGGCCACACCACAGTCCATTGTCAAGATGGTCCAGCACACCATCGCCCTGATCCCCCAGACCCCGGATCAGACCACCAAGCTGGCCCTGATCGACACCCTGATCGCCATCACCGACGGGCGCATCTACGTGGAGGTGGAGCGCGCACAGCTGGCCCGGCTGCTGGCGGCCATCCGCGAGGCCTCCGGCGACATCCCCGAGGCGGCGGACATCCTGCAGGCCCTGCAGGTGGAGACCTTCGGGTCGCTGTCGCGCACCGACAAGATCGACTTCATCCTGGAGCAGGTCCGCCTGCTGGCCGCCAAGGGGGACTACATCCGGGCCGGGCTGGCCATCCGCAAGATCAGCCCTCGGACCTTCGACCGCAAGGCCTCGGCCAAGCAGAAGAAGGATCGCCTGTCCTCGGAACAGGCTGCCGCCCGGGTGGAGGCCGCCATCATGACCGACCTGAAGCTGCGCTACCTGCAGCTGCAGATTGTCCTGGCCATGCATGACGAGAAGTTCCTCGATGTGTGCCGCTTCTTCCGGCAGATCTACGACACGGTGCAGCACCGGGCCGCCCAGCGGGCCCAGGGGCTCCTGCCGGCCGAGGCCATTTCCGGCGGCGATGTGGAGATGACCCCGGCCCCGGGCCCGGGTGGCGCCGGCGCCTCGGAGGAGGCGGCCCTTGCCGGCGGGGCGAAGGCCCTGGAGCCGTCGCTCGACCCGTCGCACGTGGCCGTCTCCCAGCTGAAGCCCACTCGCACCAGCGCCGAGGATGATGACCAGCAGTGGCGCCAGGCCCTGGCCAACATGGTGGTCTTCGCCACCCTGGCCCCCTTCGACCATGAGCAGAGCGACATGCTGCACCGGGTAGCGGCCGAGCGCCGGCTTTCCGAGCTCCCCCACTCGCCGGACATCATCCAGGCCTTCACCTCCTCGGAGTTGATTGTCTGGTCGCAATTCGCCTCCAAGTTCGGTGAGTACCTGTCCGACCAGCACCGCTTCGGCAAGGAGGCCAAGTTCAAGCTGGCCGATGTGTATTTCGGCCGCATCGTGGAGCATGTGCGTACCCTTGCATTGGGTGGGTCTCCTCGGGGCGGGCGGGGGGGGGGGGGGGGGGGGCCTTTTCCTTTCCCTTCCATGGTGGCTGGTCTGTCTCTCCGGCCTGCTCTAACCCGGGTCCGCCCGTGTCATGTGTGTGTGTGCGCAGAACATCCGCATTGTTTCTCGCTACTACCAGCGCATTACTCTTCCCCGCCTGTCGTCCATGCTCTTCCTGGATGAGAACGTGCGTCCCCGGGCTATGCGGATCTGCTTCTCCTTTTTTTTTTCTTTCACTTGGCACCCATGCGATAGGCCGGGGAGGGGGGGGGGGGGAGGGCAGCGATGCGAGGAGACCCCGTGCCTGTGTCCTTTTGTCCTGGCCTGATGTACACACACCCTCTTCCCTGGACGGACACACTAACTGACGGCA
>NW_009243070.1:3608-4194 GCF_000388065.1 Fonticula alba | reverse complement strand
CTCCTGCCTGCCTGCCTGCCTGCCTGCCTGCCTGCTCGGGAATGGACGGGGTCGCGACTGGACGGGCAAGCGCGCGACCGGCAAGTGCTTGGAGCGGCTGGTCAAACATGATCGGCTGCCGCCGACGCCGGGATGAAGGATGCTGTCGGCTGTTGTGCCCACGCCCCCGCCCCCGCCCCCCTCTGCGGGGGTGGTCCATTGGCGGATGTCCTTGGCTCTTCACCCGCCGCGGCCCCCCGCCCGGACTCCGCTTGGCTGCCGGAGTCTTTCCCTGTCTTCGGCTCTCGTCCCCTCATCCTGCCGTTCTTAGGTCCTACTTCCCTTAATTACGCCATTCCGCCTCCATTCGACCTGCCGTGGCGCATCTGCCATTGCTCGGTTGCCTCTCTGGCCTGTTGGGGCACGGAGAGGGCACATGCAAGCGGCCTTTTCGGCCGGCCCGGAGGTCTATTCGGTGACAAAGCACCATGCCAACTGGCTCCCCTCGCCCCTCCGCCCTCCCTGCCTTAGCCCGCCAATCTCCCCTCCCTCTCCCCCTCCCCCCCCCCGTTCCCCTTCGCCACAAGCGAGCCGATCGACGGTCCCC
>NW_009243070.1:0-510 GCF_000388065.1 Fonticula alba | reverse complement strand
CCCCCCCACCCGCGCGCCCCTCTCGCCCAGTGTCTGACTTTCCCCCTGATCGCTCGCCAGACGATCCTTTCAGCGATCTGACTGGGTTCGGCTCATCCAACAAGCCGACCCTCAGTATGGCCGCCATGCAGGCCCAGAAGATGAATGCTCAGGCCCCGGCCACCCGCACGTCTGGCGGGTCCATCTTCGACTCGGTGGCCCATAATCCCGGGTCGCCGGCGATGGCCGCTGCCCCGGCCTCCCGGCCGGCCGTCACCGCCGCCGCTGCCCCGGCTCCGCGTCCTGCCACCACCGGCGGCCCGCGCAAGGGTGCGCTCCCATTGCTCCTCTCGCCCCCTGTGTCACCCCAGTGCATCCTTCTCCTCTCTTCCTCTCGGTCTCGCTCTCTGACAGCCTTACATTCGGTCCGGTGCAGATGCCTTCGATGATGTGTTCGCCCAATTTTCCCCTCGGCCCAGCAGCACCAATACCGCCTCCACTCCCCTGGGTATGTCACCTCCTCTCCCCCCC
>NW_009243069.1:4078-4762 GCF_000388065.1 Fonticula alba | reverse complement strand
GGGGGGGGGGGGCGCTGCGCACCTTGAGCACGGCATCGTAGGTGGCCGAGCGAGACAGATCAAAGACAATGATCGCGGCAATCGCGTACTTGTAGTACACATGAGTCATGGTGCCGAAGCGCTCGTGACCGGCGATATCCCTGGATGGGAAAGTACGGAGGCAGGGCAGGAAAGATGGGCACGCATGTAAGGGTCAGCAAATGAGCGGGAAGGGGCAGAGCGGGGAAAGACAGCCAACAAAAAAAAAATCGATGCAAGGGCAAAGGTGCCTGGGCGGAAGTCGACACGCACCAGAGCTGCAGTTGCACATTCTCCTCGGTGCCATCGGGCTTCGGGCGGGTGACATGACGCATGGCAAAGTCCACACCAATCGTCAGCTTGTACTGAGGGGTGAACTGCCCGTGGGCGTAGCGACGGATGACGGCAGTTTTTCCTGTGGCCCATGTAAGTCGTCGCAGGAGAGGGGAAAGGGCGAGGCAGGTGGAAAAGAGGGCGGCCGTCGAGGCAGAGGCGGGCACTTGGGCCGCCCATGTACGCACCAACGGCATAGTCACCCACGACCAAGATCTTATACTGGCTGACCGAGGGGGCCTCTTGTCCGCGCCTGCTCATACTGAGCGGAGGAGTTGACCCGGGTCGAGGGGGTCAGTTTACACGGGCCGGAGAGGACCAGGGGGAGACAGA
>NW_009243069.1:571-1082 GCF_000388065.1 Fonticula alba | reverse complement strand
GGGTATATCGAGAGGAGATGGGGCGGGGGGGGGCGAGAGGGAGAGAAAGAGAGAAAGAGACGAAATCTAAAAGGGCGCGCGAGGGGGGGGGGGCGAAGAGGGCGGAGGGAGGTAAGGAGAGAAGCTGGATGAAGTGCACCCTCATCCCAATGGACCACGCCTGGGTTGCACACAAATTGTATCTTCGGGGTGGGTGGCGACCGCGCAGGCTTGCACCCCATACCCCCCCGCCCCCCAGCCAGGTCAGCTCCGACCCCCGGCGGTCAGCCCCCTCGCAGGCTCTCCGCAGTGCCCACCCCACCTAGCGGCCCTGAGCGAGGGCCCGCCGCCATTCGCCGTCGACGGCCTCAGCCCCCGGCCGCTGGGCGGGCTCACTCACGCGCCCCGAGGGGGCGGGGGGCGGGGGGCGGGGGGGGGGGGCGAGGCCCTTCAAGACGGTGTTTTTTCGGATGCACAAACAGACCGATTTGTTTGTTTTTTCGCGCGCACCCCACTGGTGTTCTCCTCCCCC
>NW_009243069.1:0-561 GCF_000388065.1 Fonticula alba | reverse complement strand
CCCCCCCCCCCCCCTCGCTCCCCTCTTCCCTTTTGTCTCATGCGCGCGCACAGGATGTCCCCCTTGACGGAGTCCATGCCGGGTGGATCCCTTCAGGCAGACATCCAGGCCACTGAGGAGGCCATCCGTCGGGTGGCGACAGGGCCTCAGGCGATCATCTCGTTGGCGGACTTGCGCGCGGCCTCCACCCGCGCACTGAAGCACCTTAATCAAGTGCCCGCGAGTGCCGGGCCCGGGGGCGGGGAGATTCCCTCGGTTCCGTGGGACGCGGTCGGCGGCCTCGAGCCGGTCAAGGCCGCTGTGCGCGAAATTATCGAACTCCCACGACTGCTGTCGCAATACCTGGGACCCTCTGCGGCCGAGGGTCTACGCGCGCGGTCGAGCTTGCTGCTCTTCGGCCCGCCCGGAACCGGGAAGACCCTGGTGGCCAAGGCCATCGCCACCGGGTCCAAGACGCGCTTCATGGCCGTCAAGGGGGCCGAGCTGTTGGACAAGTGGGTTGGCGAGAGCGAGCGACGGGTCAGCGAACTCTTCGAACGAGCGGTGCGCCCCCCCCCCCCC
>NW_009243068.1:4294-5478 GCF_000388065.1 Fonticula alba | reverse complement strand
AACGCAGGGACGTGGCGCGTGTCATCGCCGCCGCCGCCGCCGCCATCCGTGACAATGACCCAAGAAGCGGCGGAGTTCAATTATTAAATGGGAGATGGCCCGGGCGGGGGGGGGGGGGGGGGGCAAACGGGCGCGCGGACATGCAGCGGGCCATTTTGGCCGGGTACCGCCGGCAGGGGGAGCCGGAGCCGGCTGGGCTGGCTCCGGGGCCGGCCGAGGCCCTCCCATGGCCCCCACCCTCCCCCCGCGGCTGGTCGTCCTTCAAATCCCCGCCGCGGGCCAAACAGAGGACCGTATGCTCCGCTCGGTCCGGCCTCCTCCGGAGCACGGCGCGCCCAACACCCGGGTGCAATGGGAGGACACCGGCCGCGCGAGGGCCAAGCGGGTGTGAGGCACGGCCCCGCCGCCGGGGGGCTTGTCCGAGGGCCCAGGGGCAGGGATTGGGGGAGGGGCCGGCTAGCCCACAATACCATTACGCGGCCCGCGGGTGGGGGTGCATCGGTGTGTGTGTGTGTGTGCGCGCGCGTTCTGAGGGGAGGGGGAGGGGGAGAGGGGGGGGGGGGGGGGGGGGGGCGGCCGCGGGGGGGGGGGGGTTAGGGGGGGGGGGGATGGGGTGGGGTTTGTTTTTTTGTGCCGGTGGGTTTGTTTTGTTTTTGGGTGTTGTTGTGTTTTTTGTGGTTGGGGGGTGGGGGCGGGGTTTGGCTGGTTTTGGGCGGGGTGGGGGGGGGGGGGGAGAGACGTAATATGGGATATAATGGGCCCTCGGCGTGTGGCGACGGGTGTGGATATTGCCTTTCCGGGAGTGCTCCTGTCTCCATCACCCCCCTCCCCCCCCAGATTGCTCCGGTCGCGGCGGGGGGGGGGGGGGGGGGGCAGAGCGCCGGGAGAAGGGCCGGGGACGGAGCCGGGTGGGAAAAAAAAGCAAGTTGTTCCTTTGGCCCGCGGGCAGGCGCCCCGCCAGGCGCCGAGACGCCCGACCACCGAGCGTCGGTGGCCCCCGCCCCTTGAGCCTCCCCGCGGCACGCGCCTCGGGCAAGTGCGGCATGCGCCCCTGAGCCGATGACCGCTGGCGCGGCCCGGAGAGGTGGAAGCGCCCGGGGGCGGTGTGGGCAGATGGCGTGCAGCCGGGGGGGGGGGGGCGGGGGGGGCGGGAGGTGCCTTCGCCCGTCTTCTGACACGCCTCC
>NW_009243068.1:0-729 GCF_000388065.1 Fonticula alba | reverse complement strand
CCCCCCCCCAGCGCCAGCGGCACACGCACTGCATGTGTCAGAAGGCGAACCAAAATGTCAGCAAGGGGCTCCTCGTCGCCGGGCCGAGGGCGGCCCCGGCGGCGGCCTACAGCCGCGGCCCTGGCCGTGCGCCAGCCAGCCCATGGCCGGACGCAATGCCCCCGATATCCCTCCGGCGCTGGGCCTTTTGCCCGAGGCCGCGAGGGGCGGCCGGGGCCCCGCCAAAGAGCGGCGAGCCGGAAAGCCGGGAGGGGGACTCCCTCGCGCCCTTCCTGGAGAGACGAGTGCCGGGACGCACATGTGCCATTGCAACGCCCGAGGGGTGTGTGCGGCGTGTGTGCGCGAGCACGCGGCACTGGCATGGCACCAGGGGCCGATGCCCGCCGCGGGCATGGCCGAGAATGCACGTCCCGGCTGGCGCCGCAGCAAATCCCGCTCGGGCGCCCGGCGCCATATCGATGCCGCTCGCGCGCGTGCGCGAGCGGCATCTCCGGGAAATTGAATGCGTGGCGGTGTCAGTTTTTCGAGGCCCGCGTATGGCCGTGGCGATAAATCCAGCCCATGCCCGTGGCCAGTGGGCGCTGGGGGAAGGGCGGGGGGGGCACACGCGTGTGTGTGTGCGTGTGGGTGTGGGTGTGTTGTGGATGTGGGGGTGTACACGCACGCAGAGTGGCACCGGGGCACCGGGCAATGGCCACACCGCGGGCCATGTACCTGCCGCCGCCGCCC
>NW_009243067.1:4522-5094 GCF_000388065.1 Fonticula alba | reverse complement strand
GGCGCTCGCCGGCGGCCGATGCCCCACCCTCCCCACATGCGCCCGCCGTGCGCCCGGCAAAGCAGGCCGCCTCCTTGGCCAAGGCTGCCCCGGGGAGTGGTGGTGGTGGCGGCGGCGGCGGCGACAGCAGCAGTGGCAGCAGCAAAGGAGGAGAGGGGGAGGGAAGATCTTTGGGGTCTATTTCTGCCAGGGGCACTGTCGCCGGGAGCGGTGGCCGAGGGTCGGGCGCCGGCGGACGGCCATGTACACAGGCTACTTGGGCGTCCCCCCGTGGGAGACCATGCTCTCGATCTGGCGAATGGTTTGCCGAAGCTGCGTCGTGTGGTACCGGATGAGGTGCTGCAAATGCGGGTGAGCGGGGCGCGAGGCGTGGAGAGAGGGGCAGCGAGCCAGGCGATGACGAAGCAGCCGTGTGAACCGCGCCCACACCTTCGCCATCTGGCCAGGGGCCAGGTGCCACCGGTCCCCGACGGAGCATTGGCTGTTGGAGCCGCGATCAGGCCCCTCCTGTCGGAGATCCCCGCCGGCGCCGTCGCCGTCGCCACGGCCGCCGCCCGCTGATCGCCCCCCCC
>NW_009243067.1:0-517 GCF_000388065.1 Fonticula alba | reverse complement strand
GGGCGTGGGTGTCGTGCAGCGGGGCAACTTTGCGGGGGCAGGCGCGGCGCCGGCTGTGTGGCACACGCACGGGGTCGGTCTCGCGGCGGGTCATCTCAATCTCGCGACGGACAAAGGCCCGGGTTTCGTCGCGCGTGGCCGGCTCCAGATCTTCCGGCAGGAGGCCATCATGTCAGTGTGCCTGGGAGACGCCAGGGAGGAGCGAGACACACCGGCATTCGGGAGGACGTACTCTTGGTCATACGCAGCATCGAGCGGTACATGGAGAGCACGCGCGACCGGTGCATGAACTGATCCGAGGCGCGATGGCGAGGAGTCAGCGGGCCGGGAGGACACGGGGCGGAGCCAGCGCGAGCGGACGCATGAGGCGCGGGAGCGGTACCTGCTTGAAATTCATCGGTGGGAGGGACATGGATGGCAGACGGGCAGGCGGCCAGCGAGGAAGGAGGGCGCACGGTGACCAAAGGGGCGGGGAGGAGAAGGGGCGAGGATGGTCGAGGGGTGACAGGGGGGGGGG
>NW_009243066.1:8868-9343 GCF_000388065.1 Fonticula alba | reverse complement strand
CCCCGGCCTTGGACAGCCACCGGCCGAGAGCGGGGGCGGGCCCCCGGCGCGGGGGGAGGGGGGGGGGGCTGATGCGATTGGCCCTTGGGGAGCGGCCGATTGTACGGTCGCGACTGAAAAAGCGGCCATTAAATAAGCTGCACGATAGTGCTCAGCTAAAACACGGTATATATAGACGGCTAAAACCCAGGGGGGGGGGGCGGGGGGTGCCTTGTCCCCTCCCCAGAGCACTCCCCTCTCCCCTCGGGGGGTGCGCAGTGTCCAGCGCGTGTGCGCGCGAAGGCTCGCACCACCCATATGATGACGCCCGGAGCTGCGCTCCGCATTTTGGGCCTCGTACAGTTTTCCATCCGGACGGGGGGAGGGTCGTTGGGGGGGGGGGGGGGGGGGCGGCCTCGCCACCTGGTGCTGGGAGGCGACCGCCTGCCTGGCTGTTCGTCGGCCGCCCTCGCTCCCGCGCACCCCCGTCGGCCCC
>NW_009243066.1:5218-5733 GCF_000388065.1 Fonticula alba | reverse complement strand
CCCCCCCCCATCACTGACGCCCCTCCCCCCCGTACCTCGGCTGTCGATTAGCGGAAATCCCGCCGGCCGCTTGGCGAGCGTCATCTCTGCCCTCCGGAAGCCGGACACCGCCACCGGCGGCCCCGGGGACACCAAGGGCAAGACCTTCGACGGGCGTTCCTTCACCGTGCCGGTGACCCGCGATTTCCTGGAGACCATCGGCCGCTTCCCCGTGTCGCAGGGCGGCGGGTGGGGCCGTGCGCCGGACGTCTTCGAGATCGCCCTCTTCTCGGTGACCGGGCTACTGGTATGTGTGCCCTGCCTCTTGGTGGGCTCCCGCCGTCGTGGCGCTGCGCCTCTCGCTGCCTTCCCCCCTGCCCAGTCACACGCGTCTGACTAGCTCCCCCCTCACCCCCCCCTGCCCCCTCTCTCTCTCCCCCCCATCACGCGTACATACGCACGCGCGCACACTTTCCGGCCCCCTCCCTGACCCAGTTGCTTTTGTGTGTGTGTGTGTGTGCGCGCGCGCCTGTGTC
>NW_009243066.1:0-1047 GCF_000388065.1 Fonticula alba | reverse complement strand
CAAGAAGATCTACGGCAGCTCGTGAGAGCCGGTGGGGAGTTTTTCCATATGCGCGCGCGCGCGTGTGTGTATATGTGTGTGTGTGTGTGTGTGTGTAGCCGCCCGGCAGTGTGTCCCGTGTGTCTTCTGCCGGGTTTCCCTCCCCCCCCTCCCCCCATCGTGCATGGGTGCATGTGCCGACACGCCTCGTGTGGGCGCTTTACCCCTTTCCCCCTCCTGGCGCGAGGGAAATCCCCGCAGGGGGCAGGAAGAGGAGGTGCCATCGTCCGAGGGCGGGGCATTCTCCCCGGGTGTGCCAGCAATGGCAGTGGTGCGTAGGCGCGCGCGCCCGGTGCGGCAAATGCAGCAGCATCACTCCTCCACGACCAGGGGGGGGGGGGGGGGCCGGGGGGGCGGCCCTTGCGTGGGGCACGGCAAAGGGAGGCCCCGGTGGGGGGGTCTTTCCTTATTGTGCCCTCTTTTCCCCCCTCCCTCCCACGGGCCCCCCCTTCTTCCCCCTCCTCGCGGCCCCTCCCTCCCCCCCCCCCCCCCCACCACCCCCCCCCCCCCCCCCCCCCTGGTGGCCCCCTCCCTCGTCCCCCCCCCCCCCCCCCCCCCCCCCCCCCCCCCCCCCCCCCCCCCCCCCCCCCCCGGGACACCGGCCCGGGGAGGGCAGGCCCCCCCGGGCCCCCCCCCCCCCCCCGGCGGCGAGTGGGCGCCCATCGCCCCCGTCGGCGGATCGCTTCCCCGACCCCGTCGACCGCGGATGCACCGGACACCACGCCACTCGGACCGGGCGGCGGTTCGCACGGGCGGCCCCCCCCCCCCCTGCTCGCCTCAGAGGTGCTAGACCTCCCGGACCCTGCTGCCCACCTCGCGCACTCCGTGGCGGGCTCGGATTTTAAGGCCACCCCTCAACCGCCCCCCCTGCCACAGTCCGCCGCACGCCGATTGGTATCTCGGCGCGGATCTCTCCCTCCCCCTCCCCCCCCCCCCATCTACCTTCCCCCTTCCCTATTTCCCCCATGACTTACGCGAACAGGTACCCTCTTTTCCTCCCCCCCCCCC
>NW_009243065.1:0-2203 GCF_000388065.1 Fonticula alba | reverse complement strand
CCGGGTCTGCGCGCTTGCCTGTGCGTGTGTATATTTCGGTGCGCTTGCGTTGCCAGCACATGGGCCTGGCAGGGCGCCGAGGGGGGGCCCTGGAGGGCGACCAGGAGGGCGCGCCTCGAACCCCTGGCATCTGTCCAACAGGGCAAAGGCGGACACGGAGCCGAGCCGTCGGGCGGCCAGGCCGCGGGGGAGCCGACCGCGCCCGGCATGATGCCGGCTGGGCGACCTTCTCCCGGGCCCGGCCGCCGGCCGGGGTCCCGGGGCAGAGGTGCCGGGCAGGCCGCCAATGCCCGGGTGAGACCGTCCCCTCCCCCCCCCCCCCCCGGAGGCCCCCAGCGCCGCTCGTGCCAGCGCCAGCCGGTCGGGCCCGTTGGAAATGCCACCGGCAGCCTCGGGGGCGGGGGGGAGAACCCCAGCCCGGAAGAGGGCAGCGAGGTGCGCAGACGCACCGGCGCGGCCGGCCCCTTCTCGTCTCGGCCATCCTGTCCGCGGCCGGGCAGGCCCGGCCGCCGGGTGCGCAGGGGGGCATTCTCCAATTTAAAAAAGGGCGAAGGCATGTCGAGTTGCAAGGGATGCCAGGAGGAGGTATTCAAAAACGGGCGCCTATGTCATTGGCTGGGCCGGGGCTGGGGCCAGCGTACGCGAGGGCGCTGGTCGTGCTGTCCTCGCTGCCCCTCCCCCGGCCCCGGCCCATCGCGCCGGTCTGTCTGTCGAGCGGGCGCGGGCGTGGGCGCGCGGGCGCGCACCGCATTCAGCTGGTCCGGTGCTTTCGGGCCGGGCTCTCGGATGAGACCCATCTGCCGGCTAAATGAGTGTGGGATGCGCCTTCGTGGTCGTTTCACCGGGCCACATCGTCGCGCGGTTTCCCTGGCGCGCGGGCACGCGCCGGAAGAGGCCCGGCGGCGGGGGGGGGGGGGACCTTGCGCGGTGGTGGCCGACGCCCCGGGCCCGGCGCGGCGTCGCGCCCTGACCTGCCGCACGCGCCGGCACAGGCACACATTGACCGAAAAATGCCGGCGCGCCAAGGGGAAGGGGGCACACGCGCGGCAAGCCGGCCCATGTTCGCTCTCTTGAGTTGTGACCGATGCCGCGTCCGGACCATATTATGATAACGCGATGCCCGTGCAGCCAGACCCCCTCTGGGCATCCGTCTCCGCCCCTTCCGGCCCCGCCCCCCCCCCCCCCGGGGCGGGCCCGTCCGTCCCTGTGGCCCGTCCCTGCGGCCCGTCGGGGGGCGCCTGTCCCTCTCGGCCGCGCCGGCGCGACCCGGCTTCGAGACCTGGCGGGCAGGATCGCCGCGCTGAGCCTGGCACGCGCGCGCCCGCCCGCGCGCCCCGGGCCCGCCCGCGCTTTGCTGCCTGGCCCTGTCCTGCGGCCAGGGGAGGGGCGTCGGAGGGGGGGGGGGGGGCGGGCGGGCGGATGAACATTCGAGGTGCACCGGCCGGGGGGGGGGCGGGTGCCTGTCCGCGCCGGGCCGGGCCGGGCCCAAGTGCGGCCACACCTCCCCATGGACACCGGGCACCATGTGCGCGCGGTGCCGGGACACGCGCCGGTGCACGTTGCGCCCTGCCTCCGCTGGAAGCTGGCCGTTTCCGGCCGGCCGAGGGATGGCCAGTCGCCGGCTCTCGCGATGCAGGGGACCCGGTGCTCCCGTCCATTCCCATCTCGCCGCGCTCGCCCCTTGGCCCTGGGAGGCTCGGGGCGGCGGGGCGGCGCATGCCGGCTCCCGGCGGGGGCGGGGGGCAGGCGCACACACATCCCGCGTAAAAAGACGCTCTCGCAAGCCCACACAAGGGCCCCCGCCCCCTGGGCTTGTCGGTGAGAGATAGCCCGGAGCCCGGGGGCGCGTGGCCGGCAACGAACCAGGCACCTCGGGGCGGGGGGGGGGGGCGCGCGCGCGCGCGCGCGTGCGGTGCTGCCAGGCCCCAAAGCCAGGGGGGCGTCGTCGCGTTGGCGGCGCCGGAAATATACAGCCCTCCCGGCGCGGTCGGCGCCACACGACAGATCCCCCCGGATGCTGGCCCCTCTCGGAGGACGCGCGCGCGCGCGCGCGCGCCGGCACAGGGGAGGAGGGGCGAAGCGTCCGGCCACGCCAGGCGAACATGCCCAGCCCCGCACTCGCTCTCGTCGGTGCGCATGGAGCGGCAGGCGGGGGGCGGTGGGGTTCCAACCATCCGGCCCTTCAGGCGTGCAGGGGGGGGGG
>NW_009243064.1:0-2172 GCF_000388065.1 Fonticula alba | reverse complement strand
GGGGGGGGGGGGGGGGGGGGGGGGGGGGGGGGGGGGGACTGCATACGCGCGCAGTGCCTGGCCAATCGGGGCGACCTTGGCGTGGTGCCGTCATGTGGGTGTTTTATATCCGGCCGATAGCACCGAGCCGCGCCAACATCCAACAGACAGGGGGCAGCCGGCCATCATCTCGCCGCGCGCGCGCGCGCGCGCGGTGACACGTCGCCGAAGGCCTTGCCCCCTCTCCGGGGCCCGGCACGGCCCGAGGCCCGAGGCTGACGGGCCCGGAGACACCAGGAAGAGCAATCACGGTGGCAATCGTCCGGGCTGCTGCCTGCCGGCCGCCGGGATCCGGTGGTGCCCGGGGAGAGGAGGAGGGGGAGCGTGAGGGAGCAGGCATGATGGATGAGTCGGGCAAGGGAGGGAGTTCACTTGAAGGCGGGGGAGCAAGTGTGTGTGTGTGTGTGTGTGTGTGTGTGTGTGCGGACGGGGTCCCATTTTCGAGTCTCCCCAGCTGGCTGTGCGTAGTACACATGTGCCCCCTTTGGATGGTCTCCGGTGTCGGGGTCATGGCCCCGGGGCCTGTGGCTGTGGAGTGGACCAGCACCGCTGGCGATGCTCTGTGTAGGCGGCACCCGTGGAACATGTTCACATCGCGTGCCCCCTCGTGCTACATGACAAAGGGTGAGTTCCTATGCTGGGGCGACAATACGCACACACAGACGCACACACAAGCTCGCCGAGCTCCATTCCGGGGTGCGGTGGTGTTGGCTGTGACCGTGGCCACCCGAGCGCCAGGCGCGGGAACCGAGGCACTGACCGGGGCCACAGGGAGTGGCTGCTGTTGCCCAAGCAGCCGGCGGCGCGCCCTCGCCTCTGCATGAGTGACGGCGCCCGCCGAGAGGGTGTTGCTGCTGGCACCCGGCGGCATTTCTCTGGGTGTCATGATGTGTCTGCATACCGAGGACACGCTCGGAAGCACACTTCTCCTTTGCGCATGCACAATGATGGGAGGCATTCGCACACGGGGCCGGTCCGCTGAGATGGGCACATGGACATGGGGATGGCGGGTCGTGGTGTCAGGGGGCGGTTATGGCCCAGAGAAGAAGAGGGGCTCGGGAGGGGGGCTCGGGGGCGTGGGCCAGCTGAGTCTGGAGTCGCACCGGGGGTCCGTGTTGCGGGCTGTGGTTGTGGGGCACTCTGCCGTGCGAGCGCGGCATCCATGAGCGCCGTAGCCTGCTGTTGTGGGTCCGTGGCTGGCTGCGAAGCACCGGAGGCACCTTGTGTGGCGTGGTGGGAATGTGTCGTGTGGTCGAAAGGGGCTCCTCTGCTTGCCGGGGCTGCTGTTCCTGTGGAGCTGATGGCGCGCCCCGGAGCAGGCACCTGGCCCCGGGTGCTTGCCGGTGGCAAAGGGCACGACCCGGGCTCGGGGGTGTACGGGCCCGGCATGCCTTGAGGCCTGCGTTCGGGTGGAGTGACGCCACGCGGAGACTGCCATGGTCGGTCGGGGACCCCGTCGGTGTGCCTGTGGGTGCAAACGCACACACGTCTCGTCACACCGCGGGGGGGGGGATCTTGCACACCTAGCATGGATGAGCCGGATGATTGGATTGTCGGCCACATGTGCATGTGTGCGAGCGTATGCGTCGGGGTCCGGCCGCCGAGCAGCCCCCACAGAGGTGCCGGGTCTGGGAAGCCCGGGCGGGGGACCGGGGGATCCGGTTGCGATGAATCTACGGGGCGGTGCTGCGTGTTTGTGTGTGTGCGCGCGCGTCGTTGGCCGCCGTGCGCCACGGGTCTTCCGGGGTTATGGGTGGGCGGCGGAAGTGACGTGTAAAGGTGCCTGCGGGTGCGGGCCCTGTGCTGGGATCTCCTCGGGCCGCGGGAGCAGAGCCCGGCCACCAGGGTGATGCAACGGCCGAGTCCGGTTGTCGTATCCAGGAGCGGGCGCCTCGGCGGGGTGTGGACTGTGCCGCGAGGGGCGATGTTTCGGCACATGGGAGGAGGCAGTGGAAGCTCCCTTGAAATGCGGGCGGGGGGACAAAGGCGGGGTTGGTCATAAGTCCGGGCTCACGGGGACGCTGCTGGCAGCGACCCTCGACACAACGCTCGATCGGTGCGCTTCAGGAGAGGTATGGCTATGGTTATGGGGTTGTGAGTTATGGGGCGCATGCCTCCGGTGGAGTTCCGGCT
>NW_009243063.1:0-2168 GCF_000388065.1 Fonticula alba | reverse complement strand
GGGGTACTGGTCGAGGCGCTCACAGCACGAGGAGGAAAGGGCGAGGGGCGTGGGGAGGAAGGCAGGCGGGGATGGTGCTTCCAAAGGTGCGGGGCCCGTTGTGCGGGAGCCTTTAAAGCTCTCGCCTGCCCTTGGGGGCCCCTTCCTGGCATCCACCTTTCGCGGGCCGTGCCAGGAGAAGGAGCGGGTGCGGGTGCAGGGGGGCGGGGGGCGGGGGGCGGGGGGGCGGGGGACTCGTGCGCGTTCCCAGCGATTCCCCGAAGGGAGGGGGTGCGTCCGGACGTTGCCGATTCCCAGCCTGGCCCTGCCCCCCCCCCCTTCCCCCTCGTGCGTCTCGCCTGCCTGGGCGTCCGGCCGTGGCTCAAGTTGAGAAAGGGGCGTGTGGGGCCACCGAGCCGGAGTCGCCGGTTGGCGGATCCGACGGGTGAATGCTCGCGTGTTTGCATGTTCGCACATGCGCCTCCTCTCTCTCTCTCTCTCTTGGCGGCGCACTGAGCGCCTTGGTGGGGGGGGTGCCCGGGCGGGGGATGTATCATCCATGAGCCATCCTGGCCCCGGGGCCGTGGGCTCGAGCGCCGAATGCGAGGATGGGCCCATTCTCTCCGGAGCAGGCCGGCTGGCGTGGGTTCCCCTGTGTACCCTGGAATCGCCGTACGGAGATCAGGCCACCCAGCGCAAAAACGGGGGGAAGGGGCGAGCCCGGAATCCGGGCTCCCGCGTTCGGGGGATAAGCAGAGGCAACCACAGGACACATGTGAATGCCCCCGGGGAAAGGGCACCGTGGGCGCACCGCCCCCGAGGGAGGGCGGGGGGGGCGGGCACACAGGCGTGTCTTCGGCCGGCCGGGAGGGCGCGCAGGGCCGGGAGTTCCCCTCGCCGCCCGGCACAAATGGAGGTTGCCCAGGTGACGTAGGTGCCCGTGGATTGCGGCCCACGCAGGGAGGGCCGCCGCCTCTCGAGTCACCCCGGGTGCGAGCTTGGCAGGGGGGAGGGCGAGGGGGCAAGCGCGTGCGCGCGTACACGCGCGTGCAATCGTGCGCGCGCGTGTGTGCCTGGGAGACCGTCGCCCGGCGAGTGCGGCCTGGCGGTGCCGCGGTGGGACCGGCGCGTGGCTGAGACCCGTGTAGGCCCGCCCTGGCCAAAATCAGGCGATATCCACGCTGCGCCCCCCCCCCCCCCCCCCCCCCCCCCCCCCCCCCCCCCCCCCCTTTTTTTTTTTTTTTTTTTTCCCCCCCCCCCCCCCCCTGGGCCTGCCCACCATTGCCATGGCACTTTGGCTGATGCTTCTCGATGCATGCCCCGGGTGTAGCTATGACTGGCTCTTCCTCCGGGCCCTTGTGACGGCCGGCTATGTTGGGTGGGTGTTGTATGCCGGGCTCTTTGCGCTGCGTGCGCTGCGCAGCCAGAACCTCTTCGGCCAGCAGGCGCTTCTCGGCGAGGAGAAGCCCCGCCGGGATGTGGCCTCGCCCGGGCCCGGCGGCAGCCGGCGGGCCGAACTGGCCGTCACCGGGGTCTTTGGCCTGCTGGCTGTCGGGCTGCTGGGGTTCCTGGCCTTGGAGCAGGCCCCGGGGCTGTACTTCCTGTATGCCGGCTTCCCCCTGTTCTTCGGCTGGCGCGTGGGGCTGCTGTGCTGCCGGGCGCTGGCCGCGGCCGCGGCCGCCAAGCACCCCGGCAGTGGGGGCCCCGGCATGAAGCCTCCCACGCGCGGGCCGATGCGCATTTTCCTGCTGGCACTCCTGCTGGTGGTTGGCATCGAGCTGTTGGTCTTTTCGTACTTCCGCCGGGAGCTGCTGACTGTCCTGGTGCTCGCCGGCGCCGGCTGGACCCTGGTCAGTCGCTGGCCGGCTGGCCCCGGGCGCGTTCCGCTTCCGAGGTCGCCCATGGCCCCGGCCGCCGGGGACCCCTCGCCGGCATCCTCGTCGATGGCCAAGGCCTCGGTACGTCGGTGGACCTACCTGTCCATCGGCTGGCTGCTCCTGTGTGGTTTGTGCTGCATGTTCCTCTTCTTGCCGGTGGTGCGCGAGGCGCAGCCGCATTACATGTGCGTGCTTTTCGCCTCTCCCCCTCCTCTTTTCCTCCTCTTTTACTTCTTTATTCTTCTGCTCTTCTTCTCCTCCTCTTTTACTTCTTTATTCTTCTGCTCTTCTTCTCCTCCTCTTTTACTTCTT
>NW_009243062.1:0-2204 GCF_000388065.1 Fonticula alba | reverse complement strand
CACACACACACATATATATATATATACCGATGCCGTTAACCCCGACGCGCGGTATCCTTTGCTGTCTATCGCCATTTCTCCTCCCTCCTACGTACCCACCTGGAACTCACCCATGTTTCACTTTCTCCCCCTCCCCCCTGTGCATCCACAGCAAGTACTATGATTTCAAGTCGGTCAACTATGATCAGTTCCACTCGCGGAGCCCGATCGGCGCCACCAAGCTGCGGAACCTGCTCTACTGCACCAAGCCCGTGCATGATCTCATTCGCGCGTGGGATGCCCAGCGTCTGCGTGTGCGTTTTCCCCTTCGCCCACTTCCCTCTCCGCCCCCTTTCGCCATGCTGGCACTGACAAACAGCCCCTGACATTTTCTTCAAAACACACGCACGCATATGCACTGGACATGTGTGCAGCTGATGTTCGCCGGTGTCAAGCTTCTCTCCCGCCATGACGCCAACACGCAGAACCCCTCGCCGGATAACTGCATTTACCGCCTGACTCAGGACGCTGTGCGGTTGTTGGCCCCCGCCCACCTGGGCCGCACGCCACTGCCGCTTACCTTTGACGATACCATCATGCTGCTGACCAACGAGTCGGTCCTGCTGGCGGACCTTTCGGCTCAGGTGCAGCGGAGCCTGGTGGATCACCGTGCGTCCGCGGAGAAGGGGGCCAAGCCTTGGAATACCCCGATGCCGCCCCTTTCCACTTGCTCATTTGCCCCTTTCGACCCTCCTCCCCCCTCTCCCTCTCCATGTCTCTCCGCGACAACCACTCGGAAGACCTTCACACACTCTGACCACCGTCCCAATCTCCCTCTCCTCCTTGCGCACGTACGCCCCTGGCGCACAGCCCACGGTGGCTGTGTCTTCATGTTCACCCCCTCGCCCACCAGCTGTGGGACCGTCTGCCCGATGTACTTCTCCGGCTGGCGCGGCAAGTCCTCGGCCATTATCCTTGCCAACAAGAAGGAGAAGGAGAGCCTTGTCTGGCGCGTGGACCCGGAGAATGCCCTGGCTCATGTGCAGAATGCCCGTGACAACCATGAGGAGCTCCGTCGGACGATTGCCGCCAAGCGCAAGGCCGCTGCCAATGCCGCTGCCGAGGCCCCGGCCCCGGCTACCGAGGAGGACGGCATGCCCGCTGAGCAGGACTAAATGCCCGTCGGGTGTGTGTTTCCCTCCGTCGACGACCTGGGCACATGTCCGTACATGTGCAGGAAAGAGGGCGGGGCGTGCGTGTGGCCATGGCCCGGTGCAGGATATGCTCTCCTTTTCCTTTTTTTCCCCCTCTCTTTTCTCTTCCCCTCTCCGCGCGCGCGCACACGCGCGCCTTGCCTTGTAAAATGCCCCCTTTGCCAGGGGAGCTGATCGGTCCATGGCCAAGGGGCAGATGTCCCTTTCCGTTGGCTGGCCAGATGTCGCACACTACGGCCCCCATGCTTGTGTTCACGCTGCTCGCACCCCTGGATGGGCCACCTCCCTCCACGCTGTGTGGGAGGCAACAATACACACGAAATGTACTCGTCCTTCTCTTGGGAAAAAAAAACGACCCCCTTGTGCACCGCCGCATTCACACCAAACCATCGGCACACGCGCATATCTGCCCACATTTGGAGACATAAAGACATATGCGTGCACACAGAGACATCACGGAGCCGGTCCAGGACAGCGCGCGCTGCGCGATGTACAAGGGCGGGTCGTCCTTCCCTGTGCTCCGGGGTGAAACGGGGCCGAATGACTGTCCGCCACCACATAGGGGCAGAAGCACAAACAGAGCCAAGTGCATCGGACAGGAGGGAGAGGATCCCAAATCACAAGGGACTCCCCGGTGCCGAGGGGACTGGCGTTTTGGGAGGCGCGAGGGGAACAGAGAGAAGACACTGAAGGGGATGGAAACAGGTGTAGATGTATATTCGAACAGGCAGCAAACAACGGGAAGGGGGGCAGACTCGGGCGGGGGGCACATGCACGCCGCCGACTCACACACACACAACATAGGGTGGGGGAACGAGCGGGGCGGTGGCCAAGCCGCACACTTCTCGCCCTGGCCGCGCACACAAGGACAGGTTGGTATATTTTTGAAGGATGCAAGTGTGCGCCCACGGGTCATCCCATGGAGAACACGCGCGCATGTGCGCACACACAGCGATGAAGGGGGGGGGGGAAGAGACAAGGAGAGAGGAGGAAGAGCACGGTTGACCGGGC
>NW_009243061.1:0-2235 GCF_000388065.1 Fonticula alba | reverse complement strand
TCGGATCGCCGGCCTAGTGTGCCGAGGCGTGGCCGATGGGCCGGCACCCTGCTCTCCCCCGCTGTTGCCGCTGCTGCTGCTGCTGCTGCTGCTGGCCTTGTACATTGTTCGGCCCGGTGGGGCATGGCGCCCTCCGTCGGAAATGGGCCGCCGCGCGCAGCCGCACACACACGCCCCTTGCACGCGCGCACATGTACGGCGACGCACATGCGCGCCCCCACCCCACGCGCACACGCGCATACACACACCACATAGAGCAGCTGGGCCGGTGTGTGTGCGCGCGCGCGCGCACGCCTGTCGCCCCTTGTACAATATACCCGCGAGGGTTGGCACTCTAGCCCCCTCGTTGTCCTTTACATTCGACGGCGCGGCCGCCTGTGTCCCGGCCGGGTTCTGTGTGTGCCCCCCACGTCCCCCCCCCCCCTGGCCGATTGGGCGCCGGGCGAGATCTCCTCCGGGCCGGGTCGGCGGGTTCTTCTGCGCGATGTGTGCAAGCCGCCCGAGTCTCCGGCGCACGGGCCAACCGCCACCCTCGCAGCCATTCTCCTCCTTTGCCGCGCCCCCTGTCCCCCCTTCCCCCTGCGCATACATATACACACCGCTTCTCTCTCTCTCTCTCTCTCTCTCTCTCTCGCCTCCCTCCCCTCGGACCGACAGCGGCATGGACAGCGCCCGGGAGCTGCGGCGCGTGCGCCGGCGGCTGGACGACCCGGCGCCGGGCCGGCCCGCCACCGCGGAGCCAGCGGTCGACACCATCGACCTGACGGAGCCGGTGACACCGGCCCGGCGAGCGGCGGCCCCCCGGGCCGAGGACCCGGTCGACCTGAGCGACGCCTCCTTCAGCCCGCTGCTCCCGGGGGCGGGGCTCCGGCCGCCGCCCTCCTCCGGCCGGGGCTCGGGCCCGGGGTCGCCGGCGCCGGGGTCCCCCCTGCCGGAGCACGACGACGCGGTGGCCGAGCTCCTGGCCCAGATGGATGCCTTCGATGAGGAGATGCAGCTGCTGGTGGAGGGGGCGCGGCCGAGCGCCGGGGGGGTGGATGTGGCGCCGGCGGCGGCGGCGGCCGGCAGCGCGGCCCCCTCCATCGGCGGGTCGGCCTTCGATGCGGCCGTGTGGTCGGACGAGGAGGACCCGGCGGCCGGGGGGGCGGGGCCCGACGCCGGCGGTGGTGCCCCCCCGGCGGCCCTGGCCCTGCCCTGGTCCGGGCAGCCGGAGGTCCTCGTCGCCTATGCGGCCTGCCTGCTGGTGGAGCAGGTGAACTTCCTGGTGGCCGGGCTGGCGGGCCAGGCGCCGGAGGACTTCGACAGCCCCTTCTCGGCGGTGGCCACCGGGCAGCTGGGCCTGGAGGAGGCCCTGCAGCCGGGGGCGTCCGTGCGCCGGAGCCGGGCCGCCAGCCGGGTGCTGGAGCAGCCGGCGGCCGGGGCCCGGCCCCCGCCGACGATCCCGCTGCACCTGCTGCCGTGCCTGCTGCTGCCGGTGGCGCGGATGCCGGCCGCCATGCGGGCCCTGCTGCCGACGCGCTTTTGTTCGTGCGCCGCGGACGACTCGGCCCCGGGCCCGGGGGATTGGGCCCGGCTGTCGGAGGCCGAGCGCGTGCGCCTGCTGGCCCGGCAGGTGCGGCTGGACCTGACGCCGCCGCTGCGCGGGCGGGCCATTTCCCGGGTGCTGGCCGGGCGGTGTCTGGTGGCCCTGGCGGCCGGCAGCGAGCCCGGCGAGGATGGCGCCCGGCCGGCGGCCGGCCGCGCCGCCCCGGCCGAGCGCCTTGCCGGGCCACTGCTGGCCGGGGGCGCCGCGCCGCCGGTGTGCATCCTGCTGCCGGTTCATGTGTGGGCCTGGGTGCGGGGGGTGCGCGATGCGGCCATGGCCGCGGCCGCGGCCGGGGCGGCCCCCGGCGGCCCGGCCCAGGCGGACGCCCTCCGCGGCCTGTTCAGTGCGTGGCTCCCTCTTGGCCGGTGGGGTGGTTTCTCGGCCGTGACTGACACCCGGTCCTGGGCCCGGCTGCCCGGCAGACCGGTATCTGCGGCTGCTGCTGACGCCGCAGACCGGGCCGGTGTCGGCCTCCAGCGTCCAGCGGTCCTTCGCCTACCTGTCCTCCGGCCGGGGGCTTCTCTTCTTCGAGGATGAGGCCGCCCTGGCGCGGGTTCTCCGCTGCACCGCGCAGCAGGTCCGGTGCGCGGGGACAGAGCCCCTCCATGTGCCGCGCTTGCCCTACCCCCCCCCCCCCCCCCCCCCCCCCC
>NW_009243060.1:4795-5241 GCF_000388065.1 Fonticula alba | reverse complement strand
GCATCTCGCAAGCAGGGCCGGCAGGGGGGGGGGGGAGACCAGCGAGACAGAAAGGCGGGTTCCGGGACCGGGCACTGGCGGGGGGGGGGGGGTCGCGTGTTGCCCCGCCTCGGCAGGGTACGTCGGCCACAGGCATCCAGGAGGGGGGGCGGCCCTGGGGGGGCCCCGGGGTGTGCCCGGCCAGGGGGGGGGGGGGGGGGGGATTAATTCCGCGCCCAGCGGGATTGTGGGCTGGGCGCCGGCGCCGGCGCGGAGAGTTGGATGGTCGTGGGGCCGGCGCCCTGCGCGCCCGCTTTGCCGGTGGTCATGGTCTTCGAGGCTCCGGTACACCCCGAGCCGGGCTGTGTTCCGGGGAGTCGGCGAGGACCGGACACGCGCCCGCGCCCCACCGGGCGTGCTCATGTCGTGGCCGGCCTCGTCGATTAATTCACGGCGCTTGTCGGGGG
>NW_009243060.1:807-2440 GCF_000388065.1 Fonticula alba | reverse complement strand
CCCCCCTGCCCTAAGGCCTTCGGGCGCCGGGGGGCGAGTGCCCGCCCGTCATACGCGGGACGGTGCTCCCGAAGAGGGCTCCTCCTCCCGCCGACCCCAGGTGCCCTTTGGTCGTAAGGCGACCGTGGGTCTCCCATCTGCGCACGCACGGGGCCTGGTCGGATCTCCCCGCCCGGAGCCAGAGGCACGGAGGTGGGGGACGGAAGGGGAGGGAGGAGGGAGGCTAGAGAAAAGACCCGAAGGAGTGTCGGGCCGCAGGACAGGCGCAGGGCAGCCATTCCCGCAGGCAAATCCGTCACTGTCTGGCCGCGCCCCCCCTCCCCCCCCCCCCCCCCTTCCCAGTGGTCTGGTCTCTGCTCTTGCGCCGGGCCCAGGTCCGCAAGCTCGCGCATGTGAGTGTTTGCCGTCCCGAACTGGCCCAAGGGGGCAAACAGCGCCCCCACACGGGGCCGCAATCATCGACGCACATTCCACACCGGGGGAAATGTCAAAACATTCAAGCGAGTTGGGGGTCCCCGCCGGAGGATCGAGAAGGCGAGTGGAGGGGGGGGGGAGGGGGGAGGGGCAGGCGAGGGGGGCAGCCAGCAGGGCAGAGCCGAACTGAGGCCTCCAGGTGGAAAGGAAGGCAGCTAAACAAATTTGACGGAGGCTCCTCAGACCGCCGCCCCCCCCCCCTCTCCAGCCGCGTCGCACGCCCTCGCCTCCGGGCCTCCCGCGGACGGGCGTGGGGGCCTCTGCGGGGTGGGGGGGGGGGGCGGGCGGTCCGAGCCTGCCGGTGCGCGGGGACGACGGACGGGGGAGATGGTCAGCAGGAGAGGGCCCCTGGGCCGTTCGCATTCACATGGGGCCCCTGCTCAGCTGCTCGCCCGAGGCGCAAGACGACCCCGGCGCCAAGGGCCGGCGAGGTGGGCACCGTGTGAATGTGTCCGAGCAGGAGGCGCGTTGGCGGGGGCCGCTGTGCTGCGTGCCTCGGGGAGGGGGCGCCGGGAGTGAAGGCCGGTTAAAGGACCCTCATCTGTCCTCGTTGGTAGCTATCCGCCTCGCCCATTCTGCGCTGCCCGCCCCCTTGCCACGAGGTAGAGAGGGAGCCGCGCCTACTTCCAGTGTAATGGGGAAGGGGGGCGGATGGGGGCCAGGAGGGGCAACGACGGACCGAGAGGAGGCAGGGGAGATACCAAGACAGCGGGCAGCTGGGCCGCGCATTTACCCGCGTGTGGTGAAGGTGGCGGAGGCCCTTCGCTGGCATGCCTGGAACGGGCTTTCCCCTACTCTCGCGCTCCCCTGCTCTCTCTCTCTCTCTCTGTGTGTGTGTGTCTCTCTCTCGCCCCTACTGCCGAGCGTTCATGATGGCTCGGCGAACCGGCGCGGGCGGGCGTGTGTGTGTGCTTGGGATCCTTTGCGAGCCTCTGCCCATGCCGCGCCGCTCGGCTCACGGCCCCGGCTTCCCTTGGGACCTTTCCACCTTTTTCGGCCCCCACTGTGGCGCTTCATCCCCGCCACACTGCAGAGGCGAAAAGCTGCCCAAAGTGGCACCCGGAGTGGCAGCACGCAACAACCCTCCTTCGGAATATTGCTACTTCTCGCGGGAGCCGATCTCCAGGCGCGGGAAAGGCCCAGCGAGGGAGGGGGGGGG
>NW_009243060.1:0-797 GCF_000388065.1 Fonticula alba | reverse complement strand
GGGGGGGGGGGGGCATGGCCAGCCGCCCCCTCCCGGCCCCTGCCCCCACGTCTTTTATTTAAACGTCTGCAGCATTTTTTTCCCACACCCGGATACTTGGCCGACGTTGGCTCGCCGCCGGGCCTGGGGTGTCCATTGGCCCCTGTGCCGGCTCGTTCGCGGACATGAACAAGGCCCAGGAAAGAAACCCAAGGCGAGGAAATAAGGCCCACCCCCGGGCACAGGGGATGGATGTCATCGCGCTGGGAGCGGACGCGCGCGCGCTCGCGCTCGCCACCCCACACCGCAAGGAGGGACGGGGCGACCTGCGCGCGCGTCTCTTCACGTGGGATGTGGCGCGTCTCTCGTGCGCGCGCGCGCCGGCGACCCAGGCCCGCAGATGGATCTGGCGGCGGGGTCAGCCGAAACCGGGGTGGAGGGGGGCGGGAAATTGGATATCCGCTGTTGCGCTGGCAGGTGATAGAGTCTTTTGGCTGGGGGCGCGCGCCCCTGATGGATGGGGGGGGGGGGGGGGGGGGGGGGGCCCCCCCGGGGGGGGGGGGGGGCGGGGGGGGGGGGGGGGGGAGGGGGGGGGGGGGGAGGGCGGGCTGCGGGGGGAGGGGGGTGGGGTGGGTGTGGTGGGGGGGGGCGGGGGTGTTGGGGGGGGGGGTGGGGGTGGGGGGGGGGGGGGGGCGGGCGCGGGGGGCGGGGGGGCGGGCCCATCCTGGCGCGGCCGGGGCTCGCGCGGGGCGGGCCGGCGGGCGAGGAAGCAGAGGAGCAGCAGCAGCAGCAGCAGCAGCAGCAGCAGCAGCAGCAGC
>NW_009243059.1:4264-4807 GCF_000388065.1 Fonticula alba | reverse complement strand
CCCCCCCCCCCCCCCCCCCCCCCCCCCCCGCCCCCCCGGTGCGGCGACCGGACAGCGGCGGGGCTCAAGCGCGCGGCGGGGAAATCGGCCCCCAAGAAAGAAGGGGCTGATCGGCACGTACCAGCCACGTGTCACCCATCACGAGAGGCAGGCGATCAAATCAGAACACCATTATTGTATGCCATGCCGTTCTGAAAGGCCTCACGATCAGATCTATCAGACCTGTGGCCTGACCTAAAGATGCCTATGGGGCTTCGGGGGGGGGGGGGGGAACGGAACGCAGGCAGGGCTACATGCGCACTGGGCATGGATGGAGGGGGCGTAACGCCTGCCATGGGGGAGATTCAGGCCGCCGACAACATCCAAAGGCAAGGACAAGCTGGCGCGGGGGAACGGGCACCGGGTATGGGCTCTTAGTGCCGCGTGCAATACATACACACACGCGAGGGGTGCGTGCATCCGTGCGTGGATATGTGGCCGGGGGAGACATGCCAGGGGGGCGCCGGGAGCCTGGGCGCACCTCAGTTCAGACGGGGCAGGGCG
>NW_009243059.1:0-649 GCF_000388065.1 Fonticula alba | reverse complement strand
CTGGGGTCTTGGAGCATTGTCACCTGGCGCACTGGCCCGAGAGGGGCGAGCACTCTTTCGCCCTCGCATGCGTGTGCGTGCCTTCAAGCTCCTGCAGGCATGTACTTTCGATGAGCCCACCCCCACCCCCTTGGTACCGGTCAGCGACCAGCACACTTGAGGCTGGCACTGCTGTGGGAGGGCCCCGTGCGTCCCCCGGCCCCCCCCCCCCGGCCCGGGGTCCTTCTCCTCTTGGAGATTGGCCGCGCGTGCCCCCATCGGGACCGGTTTCCGCGCGATCCGCCGAAGGCCTCCGGTGGTGCATATGCCAAGGGATTGCCCCTCAGTCGGACACCCATGCGCCTCGGTGCCACCTCCGTCACCGGCGTCGTTGCCATCACCAGCGCTGCCCGGCTCTGGCTGCTAGTGCGCACTGGCGCGGGGACGTCCGGAGGCCCGGGCGACGGTTGGCTGTCCTGCCCTGGTCCATCCCCGGCCCACACCTCGCCCCCGGCCCCTGCCCAGCGGGCCGGACCGCCAACCACAACACACGGGGGATAGCCAGAGGATGTGATTGAAATCTGCCCCCCGGTCCGTCCCGGGGGCCACGGTGCCCCCGGCCGCACAGTAGAGAGCCCGAGCACCCCCCGCAGCCTTCTCTTCCATTCCC
>NW_009243058.1:3610-4766 GCF_000388065.1 Fonticula alba | reverse complement strand
GGGGGGGGGGGGGGGTGGACATGGGTACAAGTGCCAGGGCCGCTGGGCCGCGGGGCGCTTGTCCTTGTGCCCCGAGACCCGGGCACAGGCCGGGCCCGGGCGTGGAAAGGAGCCGGCGCGGGCCCGAGTGCCGGCTCAGCCCGGTGGAGGCGTGCCGGCACGCGCGCGCCTCCCCCGGGGCTGAACCCGGCGGGGGGGGGGAGGCGGGGGCAAAAGAAAACATCGCGCCGAGCAGCTGATGGAGGACCCCGTGCCACGGCGATTGGCGCTTCGGCCGACCCCCTCCGCGCCCGGGCCCAGGCGGGGGGGGGGCGCGCGGGAGCAGAGGACCCGGCGGGGTGGGCCGAGCGTCTGGACACATCGTGCGCAGCCACGCGCCCGAGCGTGCCCCGACCGCGCATCTCGCCGCGCGATCAGCCCGGCCCCGATGTGGGTGGGGATATCGCCCGGCCGGCGGCCGCGGCTTGGCCACTTAACCAAAAGGGTGCCGGTGCCCTTGGGTTCGCCGCGTCCCCGGGGCGGGGGAGGGGGCACAGCTGCGCTGAGTGCGCGCGCGCGCGCGCGCGCGGAACGACGAGCTGTGCCAGGCATTCCCCGGGTCGGAGCGGTGTGCCGGCGCAGGCCGGCAGCCAGTTTGCGCCGATCGACTGACCCCGGGCCGCGCCCCCCCCCGGCCCGCTCGGGCACAGGCTGCGCTGCCCCACCCCACCCCGGCCGGGCCCGGGCAGGGGAACAAAATGCATGCGTGGTCAAGCTCCGAGCCCTGTGGGAACCGGGGATTTTCACACGGCCGTCCCGGCGCCCCACGGGCCTGGCCACGGAGGCCGCCCCCCGTCCCGGCGCGCGCATATGGTCCCGGCGCGCGAGCCCCGGGCGCGGGGGGCGACCGGCGCGCACTCAGCCGCGGCCTGCCCCTCCCGATGCCGAGGAACCGGGGACCGGGGCGCTGCGCATCCCCCCCCTCCTGGCCGCCTGGCCTGCCCGGGCCTCGCCATCTGCCCGCCGGCGCACCAGCGGGCACCACGCCGGCGGGCAGATGGGTCGGCTGCCGCCGGCGCGCCGGCACATGCGGACCGCTGCCGTGCTTGACTCGCCCGGCCGCGCGGGGCCCGGGGCCGGCTTCCTGCGCGGCCCGGGTGTCCCAGCCCCCCCCCCC
>NW_009243058.1:0-585 GCF_000388065.1 Fonticula alba | reverse complement strand
CCCCTTGCGCCTTCGGCTCGTTCATGCACGTATTGGTGCGCCTCCGAGGGTAGACAGTACCCCCCCCTCCCCCCCTGGCCCCCCTCCTTCCCAGACGCACACACACATAACACAACACAGCACAACACGCACATACACATACATGCGCACGCTCCCGGAGGAGGGGGGGGGGCGATCATCTTCTCGTTGGCCCCCTGCCCGGGCTGGCCGGCGGCTCACGCAGCAAAGGCAGATCGGTTTCTGCGGGGCCCCTCCTCGCCCCGGTGGAGGGCGCCCGCTGTGGGGCCAAAATACCTCCCGGGTGTGGATGCGGCGCCCGCATCCCCGGAACAGGGGCTCCGACCCGATGTTTTTTTCCTCCCCCCCCCCCCCCCCTTGCCCCGCCGATACTGTTGGGTCGGCTCGGGCTTGTGGCCGACATCCGCCGACTGTTTATCCGGGCGTGCCAAGTGATCTTTTGTTATGCCGCACAATAACTGCCACTGCGCAGCGGCGGCGGCGGCGGCCCGGACCCTGGATCCTTCTCGCCGGCAAAGGGGCCCGGGGCCGCATACGTGTCTGTCTGTGACAGAGTGCGTGTCCTTG
>NW_009243057.1:2110-4092 GCF_000388065.1 Fonticula alba | reverse complement strand
ACATCATCCTCGGCGACTTCGATGGGGATGGCCATGCCTCGGACATTGCCCTCGTCTCGGACCACGGGTCCACCACCAGCCCGATGGCCGTCTTCCTGCTGTCCAGCGACGCCTTCGCCCGGCCCATCTACATCGACCTGGCCTCCATGTACACCCTGCCGCCGCCGGCGTCCTGGACCGGCGCCGTGTTCAAGGGGGCCGCCGCGCGGCTGACCGCCGCCGGGCACCACGACCTGGTGGTGGCCGGCGGCCAGCAGGTCCTGGCCCTGGTCGGGCCCCGCGACCCGGCCACCGAGGCCAACATCCCGGCCGACCCGCTGGCCATCGCGGCCATCGACCACATGCGCCTGGTGCCGGACCGCCCGGCCGGCGCCTGGGTGGCCCTGGCCATCGGGGACTTCGACGGCGACGCCCGGCCGGACCTGGCCCTGGCCGCCGACGACCGGCCCACCGTCATTGCCCTGTACTCGCAGAAGGAGGCCTCGCCAAACTGCCTGTGTGGCCCGGATGCCCAGTGCGCCCACCCGGACGGACCTCACATCCTCGCGCGGTGCTTCTGCACCGGGGCGAATCGTCTCCTCGAGAGCGGCTACGCCCGGTGCGAGGCGTGCGCCTCGGGCTTCTTCCCGGTTGCTGGTGCGTCCTGGTGCCCGGTGCCCCGGCGCGCCGCTCCGGGTCTTTCCCTCGCCATGTAGCTTATGGCACCCACCCACCCTCCGCGCGCGCCGCCAACTGACCACCGCCACGCACGACATCGGCCCCCCGGCTGCCGCTCGCCCTGCCCCCCCCCCCCAAGACGGCGCCTGCGCCGCCTGCCATGGCAACTGCCGGGAGTGCACCGGCCCGGAGGTCGGCCAGTGCACCGCCTGCTCGACCGGCTGGCACCTGCTCAATGGCGTCTGCGGCCTGGCCCCGGCGGCCACGGTGACCGTCCGGCCGGAGCCCGGCCCCGGCACGCCGGCCGTCTACTTCCAGGCCTCCGAAATGCTGATGCTGGACACGGTCCAGATGTTGGCCGTGACCAGCCTCTCCTCGGCCACCGACCAGCCCCTCCTCTTCAATGACCTGCGAGCCTTTGAGCACTACCGCCAGGCGGACTTCTCCCCGGCCGGTGCCGAGCCCCGCCGCGCCGAGGCCCTGCTCATCCGTGGCGCGCAGAAGCGCGTCGTGCAGGCCACGCCGGTCCCCGGGTCCGGGCACTTCACCCTGCAGACGCCCCCGGCCCTGGGCCGGCTGGACCTGGTGCTCCGCCGGATGGCCGAGTCGCTGCACATGCCCATGGTCGGCACCGATCTGGTGGAGTGCCTCGACGACCGGGACAATCCCCTCGCCTCCGGCACCGGGCGCCTGTGCGACCTGGCCCTACGCACCCTGGCGTTCACCGATCCATTGGAATTCGCTCGTCCGACCCCGGCACGGGTCCGACTCCGGCGCACGTACCACTCCACCGATCCCGGGCTCGCTCCGGTCGGCATGCTTGTGGCCTTCGTGACCTGGCACCCGGTGGACAATCGCCGGGGCCAGGACCGCTGGCTGGTGGCCGCCAAGAGCACCCCCAGCAGCCACTCCTGCTCGTACTACTGGACCGGGGTCGTGCCCGGCAGCCTCGACATCATGCGGCCGCACTTCTGGCCGGTGGACCTGCCGCTCGGGCTGAGCATGCCCTGCGCCCAGCCGCACTCCCTGCCGCAGGACCCGGCCGGCGTGCACCCGCCGCCGATGCTCCTCTCGGTCGCCGCCGCCAAGGTGCCCGGCAATCCGGTCCTGCTCTACCTGTGGCGGTCCATCTCCACGGTCGATGGCCATGCCCGGATGGATGCCCCGGTGCCGCTGCTCCGGTCCGCGGATCTCGGCTACCCGCAGGGCACCAGCCCGACCACCTTCCAGCTGGCCATCATGCCGCACACCCTGCGCCACGACCGGGCCGAGCTCTTCTTCTGGGACGGCCAGTGGTTCTACTCGGCCGTGCTGACCCTGGCCCC
>NW_009243057.1:0-2100 GCF_000388065.1 Fonticula alba | reverse complement strand
CGCTCATCCCTCCATCCCGAGTCAGCTGCCTCTGACCCTCGCGCAATATACAGCATGCTCGAAACAGGCCGGGGCCCCTCGCCCGGGTGGATGGTCCGGGGGGCGATGTCGTGGCCCGCGCGTTCGGCTGAGCCGTAGGAGTGCGCGCGCCCCGGCAGCGTGGGGACCGCAGCGACACCGGGACACGCCCGGCAAAATGTGGTTGGTGGGGGGCGAGGGGTGATCCGCGGACACACTTGGAGCCTCGCCGTGGCTTCTTGCTCACCACAGGCAGCGAGAGCAATTTGTCGCCCCCAGGCGGAGGGCGGGTCCCCACTCCGGGAGGGCCGTGGTGAGGTGCGAGCCCGGAGCAGGCAGCCTGCTATAAGGGGGTGAGCAGCTGGGGTCATGGGGGAGGGGGGGGGGCCGTGCGGGCGCGCCTTGTGCGGGACTCCGGCGGTGGAGGGGTGCCCGCACCACATATGGTGCAGGCCACCGGAGCAGCCACGGCGGCGGCTCGGGCTTTTGGCCAGCGGGGGGGGAAAACCCACGGGGAGGGGAGAGGGGGCGGCATGTTGCCCGGGCCGTTTCCGGCCTATTAACTGGCATCCTTAGGCCATCGACCCGGCGCCCAACTGCAACTCTCGAACGATATTCCGCGGGGTAACTCAGCCGGGACACCGGCCCCTCGTGACCAGCCATCGCACCCCGCCTCGGGGGGGGGGGGGGGGGGGGCGCACTGTTGGCCGGCTCGCGCCCAGGCCGCCCCCGCGTCTTCGGCAGCCGGTTGTGTGCCCCCACCCGCTGGGATTCAATGTGCATGTTTATATTAACATGCGCCTTGTCACATCCGCCATCCCGACTGGGGGGAATCCATGCCGGCCATTCATTTGGCCCCTGGTCCGCTGGCAGTACGGGAGCCTCCAGCTGTTGGCACAGGGGGCTGGCCGGCTGCCGCGTGCTCGCGGCCTTCTTTTCGACGGCGGAGCACCGCGGGCCACGCTCCCGGGCCGGGAGAAGGACAGGCGGGCTGCGGCCTCCTCTGAGGGGCTTTGATTGGGCCGGCCGCCGGCGTCATTCCAGGGGTCCCTGGGAGCGGGTATTTTCTCATGACCGGGTCTCGTATCGTGGGTGCCATGTTGTTGGGTCCCACACGCGGGTCCCATGGTCGCGGGACGGGCGGCCGAGCTGGGGACGCCGCTGCCCCCTCTCCGCGTCCCGGACCGCGATGCATGCAGACCCAGCGTACGCCGAGGGTCAGTGGCACTTTGGGTGCCGCGCGCGCGCGCGCGCGCCCGCGCAGCCAGCCTGGCTGTGCTCTGGGGCCGCGTCGTGTCCCGCGTGCCAGGGAGCAACATGCCCGTCCTCCCCCCTCCCCCCTCCCAGGCAGACGGGGGGACGCCCAGCGGGCTCGATGCCCATGCCAGCCGCTTGCCAGGGCACGGTCCCTGGGGCCGGTGGCCCTCATGCCGCCATCGGGCAAGCGCGCCGACTCCCCTCCCTGCGCGCCTCCCCGCCGCGCAGGCACAAATACAAGCGCACACACACAACCACACGCGCAAACGCCGGCCTGTGGCTCACGTGCCGGAGCATGGCCAGGCAGCTGGCTGGGCTAGTGCTCGGCCGGGGCGCCAGGGCGCCGGAGCGGGGAAGGGGGGCAGGCACGCAGGCCACCGGGCACCAGCACATCCGCTCTATGTGCCGATGCTCGCAGCCGCGCAGCCATGCCGCCAATGCCCGAGGTCCTCCCTGACCCGCACGATGCACTATAAAAGCCACATCCCCGGGGGCTGAACACCCCCCGCCCCCGCATGCGCCCCATGCTGCCAGCCCCCCTCGCCCCCCTCGCCTGCCTCCTGCTTCCGAGTGTCACCCCGCTACGAAGAATCGCCCACACGCACCTGCAACGCATCATGACCGGCCCCCGGCCACCGGCCCCGGGCAGGAGCCGGCCGCACGCCACGGCCGGCCCCGGCAACCCCGGCAACCCCGGCAGCCGCACGCCCCTGGCCTGGCTGCTGGCCGGCCTGGCCCTGCTGGCCGCGGCGGCCACCACGCGCGCCGCCCTGCTGCCCACCCCGGCCAGCCTGGAATACCACCTGCTGCACGCCCTGCCCGAGG
>NW_009243056.1:7370-7803 GCF_000388065.1 Fonticula alba | reverse complement strand
CCGAGCTTTCTCCGGGCGCTGGTTGTCGGGGAGAAGGGGCGTCCCCCGCACCCTTGCGCGGAGAGAAGACCGGGGCTGATTCATCGGCCGCCACGAACCCGGGCGCGGGTCCGAGAATGGTGCCCGTCTCTCTGTAGGTCGCTGGTTCCCCACTTTTACTGGATCCTTCCTCCGCCCTCTTCTTTCCCCCCCCCCCCCCCCCCCGCAGGTGTGCCTGCGCGATCTACGGGAGCTATCGCCATTCTGGCTGCTTTTATTCTCCGCCGCCCATGGCGCTGCCGTCAGGGTGAGGATTGTGTTCCGTCGTCAGATCCACACAGCCACACACACCCCGGCCGCACTTTGGCTGGCGCGTGGCAAGCTGAAGTGCGACCTGGGCAAAGGGCATCGGCATCGGCTCGCTCGGCAACAGTTCCATCCCCCTCCCCGCCTC
>NW_009243056.1:3840-4509 GCF_000388065.1 Fonticula alba | reverse complement strand
GGACTGGCGCGACACCAAAACCCGGCGCACACTGCGGGGTCGCAGACAGCCGAACCCCCGAATGAGGGAGAGCCCGACACGCGCGCTGGCGGCAGACGGTCGCGCATCGACCTCGCGATTGGCCGCGCCCTCCCCGTGGCACTGTGCTGTAGCGGCGGGGGGTGCAGACCCGGGCAAAGCGTCTGAGAGTCCAGGTCCGATGCGCACCCGCCAGTGCGCCTGGCGCCGCCCTGGGCGGTTCTGCCCCCCCCCCCCCCCCCCCCCCCCCCCCCCCCCCCCCCCAGGGCCCTGAGGCTGGCGTGGGGAGGCCCAACACGCCCCCGTGGGTCAGGCGCCGAGCTCAGTCTGCGATGACTCAGCCGCCCTCGAAGAAACAACCGGAGACACCCCGGGCCCCACGACACTTTCCTCGCTCCGGGGCCCCGATCCTACGGGTTCCGGCAAGAGCCCGCTGCAACTTTCACCAAACGCACATTTTGCCCGTACACGCGGGATGCAGCAGCCCAGTGACACAGGGGCGCGGCGGGGGGAGGGGGGGGGTCTTGACGCCAGACTGGTGTGACACGGTGCGCACGCCTGCTCCCGCCCCCCCCCCCCCCCCCGCCGCCCGGCCGGGGACAGGGGCTGACACTGCAGGGGGGGATGGGGGGAAATACGCCGGGCGCACAC
>NW_009243056.1:2817-3509 GCF_000388065.1 Fonticula alba | reverse complement strand
GGGGGGGGGGGGGGGGGGGGGGGGGGGGGGGAAGTCGCGCAGGGACGGAGGGCGCCGGGTTGCAGCGTCAACGGTGGAGACAGCGAGGAGGGAAGGCGAGAGAACACAGGAGGATGCGTGGTTCTGATCGACGGATCGCGCCGGTCCCCCGCTCGCAGGCCGGGGCGGGCTTTTCTCGCCCCCGCTCTCGCCTCGCCCTCCTGGCGGCGCTGTCCGGTTACTTAGCTCGGCCACCTCTGCCCGCAGGCAGACATCACGCTCTGCCCCTGGGGCCATCATGCGTTTCCCAACTATCCATCAATTCGTCATCCTCCGCCCATGTCCATCTTGGCTGTATCCTTCCGGGGGCGCTTCCGCCGCCGGCTGGCCTGACTGTTCTTCTTCGGCCGGACCGGCATCGGGTGGCGCAGGTGGTGCGGGTCCTTGTGTTCTCCGTCCCCCCGCCCCCCCGCCCCTGCACTTCCGGGGCGTGGGGCAACAGCGTTGCGCCCCGTGAGCGAGGCCACCCGCCCGAGGTCCCAACGGAGGGCCCGAGCAAGGTGAAATCTGCCGTGTCGGGCCCGATCACGCCACGGGCATCGGGGCGTCCCGTGGGGGAGGGCCATTTTCGGCAACACTGTCGTGTGGCCGTGGTGGGCGCCCCCTCCTGGAGGCGTGCCAGGTGTGTGTGTGTGTGTGTGTGTGTGTGTGTG
>NW_009243056.1:0-568 GCF_000388065.1 Fonticula alba | reverse complement strand
CCCCTCGACCTATACTTCTCTTTCCATTTCAAGCCCCCCTCCCGGCATGCTGAAATACCTCTACAACCTCGCCGCGCCAGCGGCCCCGGCCGACACGTCCAACACCGTTCTGCCATACGACGAGTATGCTGGCGCCGCGGGTCCCCCCTCTAGTACCTACCCCTCGCTCAATGGGTCGCCCCTGCATGCCTCCACGCTGGTCTTTAGCGTCAGCGCCCTGAGCAAGTCCCTCCAGCAGAAGCCCTGCTCCCAGGCGTCCGCCGCCCTGCCAGTGGCCCCGAACAATGCCCTCACCTCGGCCAGCCTATGCGGGTCGTGCTCCACCTCACGGTCAGTCTCCCGCTCCGGGTCCCATTCGTCCTTCCGGTCAGACGAATTCGTCAGCGACCGGCGGTGGCTCTTCCGTGATGTCAGCTTCACCATTGACAATCACTCGCCAAGTGCGCTGTCGCCCTCGCCCGGCTCCTCTTCCCCTTTCATCTCGCCCCCTTCTCCCTCTCCATTGTTCCCGGGCGTCTTTGGCTGTCCGCTCGGCCATGCTCACACATGTCTACATCCTGCCCTCCCC
>NW_009243055.1:1995-2982 GCF_000388065.1 Fonticula alba | reverse complement strand
GGGGGCCGGGGAGGGGCGGAGAAAACGCGCCCGGCGCGAGGCCCGGCGATGTGTGTGCGCTTGCTCATCCAGCGCGTCGGCCGTGGAAGAAAAAGCCCGGGTTTTATATTTCCCCTGATATTGCCCGCCCACAGGCCGGGGCCCCTGGGGACACCGAGCTGGCCCTGGATGGGCGAGTGATGAGTTGCTGATGCCTGTGCGCGCGCGCGCGCGCCCCACAAACCGATGCTCATCGACCGGGATCCTGGGCCGTACCCTTTGTCGCGAGTGCCCGGGGTTCGAGGGAGCGGGCCCATCGGCCGGTGCCGGCCGCGTCCCCCCCCCCACCCCGGCGGTCGGCACACAGCTGGCGTGCGCGCCCCTTTTCCCCCGGGCGGTCTGTGAGTTGGGGGAAGTTAGGCCCCCCCGTCCGGCCCGGGCCGGTCTTCCTCGCCGGCTCCGGCCTCCGGCGAGGGGCGGGGCGGGGCGGGGCGGGGGGCCGGGCCAGGCCAGGCCGGTCAGGGCCCGGGTTTCAGGCGGCCGCCGGCACGGGCCCGGCCATTGCGCCGCTGTTCGCCGGGGCTCCGCGTCGTCAAAGGCCGAGCAGCGGCTGCGGTGGTGGTGGTGGCGGTGGTGGTGGCGCCCGGGGGCGGATTCGCGTGCGGCGCGCGTTCTATTCGCGCACAAGCGCGTGCCCGCTCCCTGCATCCAGCACGGCCCACCGGCTCAGGCTCATGCCCCCCTCCCCTGCCCCCCTGCCCCGCGCGGGAGGGGGTCGATCAGGCGGCCCCGTCGCGGCCCTGGGCTTGGAGGCCGGGGCTGCCCCAAATTGGGGCGCCATGCCCCGGGCCGATCATGCACGTTTGCGCGGGTCTGGGTACGGGCAAGGGCGCGAGGAAGGCCGGGCCGGAGCCGCGGAGAGATCCCCCCGCCCCCCTCCGAGCGTGGTCTGATACGGGTGCCCCATTTCCCCGCCGGCCGGCGCCCCCTTCCTCCGGGGCGGGGGGG
>NW_009243055.1:0-1125 GCF_000388065.1 Fonticula alba | reverse complement strand
TCCACATCGGTCCCGGTCGCACACATGCTGGCACACCCTTTTCATTGTCCCCCCCCCCCCCCCCCCAGCAGGGAATGCTTTCCCCCCCATGCTGGCACACCCTTTTCATTTTCCCCCCCCCCCCCCCCCAAGCAGGGCGCCGGAGGCAGAGTACTGGGATCGCTGCGCGGGTTCTTTCAGGCCCACAGGCCAGGGAGATGGTGAAGAGGGTGGTCTGTGTGTGTGTGTACAAGAGAGAGAAAGAGAGAAAGAGAGAGAGGGAGAGAGCAAGGGACACCCGCAACGATGTACATAGCTCCGGCAATTCTCGCCCCCCACCCCCTCATCCCCTTGACCTTTGCCTAGACACACACACACACACACAGGCCCACACACCCCAGGGGTAAATTGAGCGGTTGCCTCTCCAGCCCCGGAACATGGGGGGGGGTTGCCGGGGGCTGGAGGATCGAGGAATTGGGTTTTCAAGGACCGGCACCTGTGGCCCGACATGGTTGGGAGTGTCAGCACTCCTGCCCTTCTCTCCCCCCTCTCCCCTCCCATCTTTTGCCTTCCCCCTCCCCCTCCCCTTTTCTCTCTCTCCCCCTTCCCCCACCCATCATGAGTCTTTGGGATGCCGCCCGGCAGGGCGATACTCGTGTCATCCGCCGCTGGATCGAGGTTGACGGTGATGCGGATCGCGTGTACGACTTGCTGTTGCGCCCGACATGCGCCACGCCACTTCCAGTCACTTCCTCCTCGTCTTCCTCCGCCCTTTCTCACATCTCACTCCGCCCCGCTGTGCGTTCTCCTGGCTGTTGCAACAACACGACGCGCCCTTGTGTGTTTCCCCGTGTCGTGGGAGATCCCCGGGTGCGACCTGCAACGGGGCGCCTTGCCGCAGCGTGGTGGGTCCAGCTCGCGCGCACTTCTCGCTCGATTCTCCTCGCTCCGTCACTGGGGCGAGAGCACACTGAAGGAGCCCCCTTCCGCTGTGCCCACGTTCCCGAAAAAGGAAGGGAAGGAAAAAGGACCGAGCGCGCGGTCACCCCCCCCCTCTCTCTCTGTCTCTCTCTGTCTCTCTCTGTCTCTGTCTCTCTCTCTGTCTCTCTCTCTCTCTCTCTGTCTCTCTCTGTCTCTCTCTGTCTC
>NW_009243054.1:4416-5085 GCF_000388065.1 Fonticula alba | reverse complement strand
AGCCGGCGCAGGCCACCGGGCACGCACCTGCTGGCCGTAGGGGACAAAGGTGGCCGCATCGAGGGCCACATCGCGCACGGCCAGCGACAAGGCCGACAGGAGGAAGTGCGCCTGGTGCAGGTTCAGCTGGGTGCCCTCCTCCAGGGGGGCCAGCACCAGGAAGCTGCTGAGGCCGAAGCACTCGGACACCGGGTGCCCGGAGTGGCAGAAGTCGGTCCCGGGCCGGGGGAAAAGCCCGCCGGCGGCCAGGATCAGCGAGTCGGCCTCCGCCCCGTCGAGAACCAGCGACTCGTCCGGGCCCAGGCCAGCCAGCCCTGGCAGGGGGCTGCCATCCGGGTGGTCCAGGTCGCCGTCCGGCAGGTCCAAGTCCCCATCGGCCCCGAGGGGGGCCAGCACCGGGATGAGCAGGTCCTCCGGGCGGAAGCTCACGCTGGAGTAGAGGTCGGCCGCGCCGGCGAAGACCGACGCCCGGGCCGGGGCCGGGGCCGGGGCCGGGGCCGGGGCCGGTGGGACACCCCCGCGCGAGGGGTACCCCGCGGCCGATGGGCCGGCCATGTCCGGTGGGCCGGGCTCGCGGCTAAACCACCCGCCGGTGCTGTCGGTCACCTGGCACATGTCGAAGGAACAGGTCCGCTGTCGGATGGTGACTGCTCCGGCGTCGGGATGGGG
>NW_009243054.1:0-801 GCF_000388065.1 Fonticula alba | reverse complement strand
GAGAGGGGGGCAGGGCCAAGGCCACGCGGGGGCTGCGCACCAGAGGCGGCCGGGGGGCCGGGCAGGGTGGCGGCAGAGAACCCCGCGCCGGAGCCGGCGCCAGGAGCAGCCGCGGCGGCGGCGGCGGCGGCAGTGGTGGTGGCAGCATTGCTCAGACTCACCGCCGGGCTGATTTCAACCCCGGAGGCATCGGACATAGTATGCAGGCGCCGGTGGCGGCGGCGGGGGCTGGGCAGAGGGTCCGGACGCGGCGTGGAATCGGCATGAATGGCCGCCCGGGGTAGGCGCTGGCAGGTGGGGCGGAGGGGTGTGCGTGTGCGCGAGCGTGGCAATGAGGCGTCCCCGGCCGGAGGAAACGTTCAGTGGGTTGAGGGAGCGGGAGGGGGAGCGAGAGGGGGAGCGAGAGGGGGAGCGAGCGAGCGCGAGGGGACGGGGGAGAGAGAGAGAGACTCGGGCGTGGGGCGCTCCGGCGACTGGGGTCCCCGAGGTACCTCCCCATCTCAGGCGGGCCCGAGGCCGAGGCCGGCGCACGGGGGCGGATTGCTCCCCGGCGAGGGGGAGGGCCAGCGCCGGGGAGATTGGCCTGCGATCCGGCCGGGGGGGGGGGGGGGGGAGGCCCCCCCGCCCGGGCAACACGGGCGGGGGAAGTAAAGCGAGAAGAGGGGGGGGGGGGGGAGGGAGGGGGGGGGGAGGAGAAGGGGGATGGGGGAGGGAGGGAAGGAGACGGCGGGGGGGGGGGGCGCCCGGCGGGGGGGCTGGGGGGGGTGGGGGGACGACACGCCGCGCCGTGCCTGCCGTTCG
>NW_009243053.1:4738-5452 GCF_000388065.1 Fonticula alba | reverse complement strand
GGTTGGGCTCGGCGCCGCCGGGGGGCCGGCCGGGCGCGGCGCGGATCGCATGCGCCACCCGGCGGGCGTGGACCCGATCGAGGGCGTCGGCCATCTGAGGGATGGCCGCGTGGAGGAGCAAGAACACCTGGCCCAGGATGCCGGACCCGCGCGGGATGTCGGCCTTCAGGAGGAGCGTCATGTTGAAGACGATCTGCAGGAGGGGCTCGACCTCGGGCAGGCTGTCTGCATGCATGGGCGAGGGGGGGGGGGGGGGGGGGAAGGGAAGGGGGGAATGAGCGAATGGCAGGGGACCGGTGTAAGGGGAACCCAGGCGGAGAGGGCGGGCATACGGATTAGCGGGACCAGCATCCGGAGGGTGACCAGGTACTGGAAGAGGATGTCGGTGATGAAGAAGCCCGGCTGGGGCATGAGCGCGCCGAGGTCCAGCATCCGGTCGATGTGCAGCCCCGGGGCCAGGCCCTTCAGCGTGAGCAGGTACAGGCAGTGGACGGTCATGCGGAAGCGCCGGACGTTGGACGGGCTCGGCTCGGAGACTGGCGACGACGCCCGGGCCGGGCAAAGGGAAGGTGTCAGCGAGTGGCCTCGGGGCGGGTGGCGCGGCGCGCGTGCATGGCACACGCACGGAGGACGGGCCCGAGGGCCTCGATCGCCCGGAAGAAGGGCTCCACCAAGGGGGAAAGCATGTTGGCGGTGGCGTCTGCCAGGGGGGGG
>NW_009243053.1:0-633 GCF_000388065.1 Fonticula alba | reverse complement strand
CCTCGCTCGCCTGCCTGTCCCTCCATTTCCCTCGCTCGCCTGCCTGTCCCTCCATTTCCCTTGCTCGCCTGCCTGTCCCTCCATTTCCCTTGCTCCCCCCAGCCGTGTTCCTGATTCTCCCCCTCTCTGCGCGGCCCCGGTCGCGGACCTGGGGAGCGGCAAGTCGCCGGGTCTTCCGCGCGCCATCGCCAGCAAGCCTCCTTCGGGGGTCCGTGCCCGAGGCCGAGCCACCTCCGGTCGCATGGCCAGGACAACCACGGCCGGATCCTCGCCCGGGCGCCCGATGGGAGGCCTTCCTGGCGTCTGCCAGCCCTGGACCCGACTGCCCGCGTCCGGGCAGAGGCGTGGTAGCCCTGTCCCCCGCCCCCCTCCCCTTGGGTGTGACCGTGGCGCGAGGCCCTTGCACGGGCGGCAGCTGCCAGGGACGCTGGCGTGGTGGCGAGGCTGGGCGCTGTTGCGCCGGTGTCGGCCGCAGCCGGGCGGGCTTCGAGGCGTGCGTGCCCCCCCGGGCATGTCGGCGACCGGAGCCGCGTCCTTTCCCGGCGCCGGGCCTCATCCGCGTGGCGCGTGGCATCGGGCGAGGCGCGCGACCGGCCGCGGCCGGCACCGGCGGACCGCCCCTTTCTGTTGTGG
>NW_009243052.1:0-2443 GCF_000388065.1 Fonticula alba | reverse complement strand
GGGGGGGGGGGGGGGGGGGGGGGGAGCACGCGCGCGGGCCAGCCGGCGAGTGTTGGCGCCCGTGCCATGGGTGGGTGTGCACATGGGCGGAGCGGGCTGTGTGTGTGTGTGTGTGGCTGTTGGTTGCCGGGGGACTAGAGGAGCTTGCCGGAGGCGGGGGCCGCGGTGGCCGCCAGGGCGACGGATGCCACGCCGAGGCCCGGGCGCGAGAGGGCCTCGCTCCGTGGGGGGGAGGCGTCGCGGCGGCGCGTCGGCGGCCGGGCGGCGGCCGTGTTGGACCGCACGAAGTCCAGGTACGCCTGGCGGTCGACAATGTGGGCCCCGGCGGCCGGGGAGGCCGTGGAGGCCAGGGCGAAGACCAGGGCGGCCAGCAGGAGGGCCAGCATGGCGAGCGGGCGGGGGGGCAGCATGTTGCGAAGAGGAGGAGGAGGAGGAGGAGGAGGTCCAGGCGGGCAGGAGGGGTGGGCGAGGCGCGAGGGAGGGGCCGGAGGGCGGGGGTGCCCGGAGGCCGGCCACCGGCACGGCGGCCTTTGGAGTGAGATCCGCGCGGGGCTCGGCGCGCTCGGCCGCCGGTCGGCGTAGCTCCGTGTGGAGCACGGGCGTGTTGGCGGATGTGCCCCGGGGGCGCTGCGGCGTGCATGGGGCCCCGGGTAAGCTCCAGCCCCCTGGGCCATGTGCGTGCGGGCAGATGTCCGTGGCGGCGATTGGAGGCGCGGCCGCGGTGTCGTCGGGCCGGGGGGAGGGGGGGGGGGAGGAAGCCCGGCGCTTGGGCGGGTGGCAAGGGGAGGCCGAGAACATGACACCGGGCCCCGGGCCCGCCCGGGGCACATGCGAAAAGACGAAAACAAACACACGGAAGACGGCCCGGCCGGCGGGGCCGGGCGCCGGGATAACGAGCGCCGCGGCCGGCACCCTCGCGAGCCGGGCCTTTTCACGCCGCCGCCGTCTAGTCACTGGACGCCGGCCGGGCGGGGGAGGACATCTCCGGCCTCCGGGCCCCCTGGGACCGGGGGGCCGGGGGGCCGGGGGGCGGGCGCCGGACGCAGGCTGGGAAAGCGGCCCGGAGAGGCCAGGCCCGGCGTCGTGGGACCAGCCTATGGGATCGAGCGCGGCCGGGCGCGTGGACAGCGTGTGGCGTTGGCCGGCTCCGCTGACCCCTCGCCAAAAAAAGGGGCGCCCTGACCACCGGAGGTCGCGAGGGAAGAGCGCCGGGGCGCCGGCACCCGGGCGCCTACAAGCGGCCCCGCGCCGGCTCGCGCCCGATCTGCCCCGCCCGACCCGGGGGCTGGGGGGGCGTAGGCCGAGGCGACCGACGGCCGGCCGGCCGGCCGACCACCGCGAGAAGGGCCCCCTAAGGTGCGAGACCGGCGGTCTGGAGTTGGGAGAATCTGGAGGAGCACCCGGGCCGGCCGTGGGGCCCACGCACGGGAAAGGATCGGCGGCGCCGGTCGCGCGCCGCCTGCTCTGGGGCGGCGGCGGGGGGGGGCAAGCCGGCACCGTAGACGCCCGGGGCGAACACCCTGCGCGGCCGGAGGCCCGCAAACACCGGGCCCGGAGGGGATGCCCGGACGCACGCGGGGGCCGCGCCGCCGGGCCGTGTTGTCCTCTGGCAACGGGGCCGGCCCCCCTGGCTGGGGTGGGACGAGCGGCGCGTGGTCCCGGCCCGGGCACGGACGGCCCGGCGGCGCGGCGCGGGGGGGGGAGGGGGGGCTCTCGTGAGCGCGGTGCCACCCGGCGCCTCGGGGCGTGAGGGGGGCGAAAGCCGAGGCCGTGTGCTGCGGCCCGCGCCCGGGGGGGGCAGGGCGAGGCAGCCCATGGGAAGGGGCCCCGCGCGCGCGTGCGCCCAGGCTCGGCCCGCCGGCAGTGGGACATCGAATAGGACACATTGCGTGCTGGCGAGACTCGCATACGCAAATATTTCCGCGGGGGCCAAAAATGCGCCCGCCCCCCTCGCACACACAACCCACGCACCGCCGGCGGGTATGGCGCCACCCGGCCGGGGCATTCCCCCAGGGCCGGAACACCAGGCCGGCCGCGGAGGGCGGCGGACCGGCCCCCGGCCAGTGGGACCGAGCGCGGGCCGCCACACGCGCGCCCCGATCGGCGCGGACCAATTCACCCGGCGGGGGGCGGGGGGGGGGACGGGGACATACGGGCCGCGCTCCGCGTCCGTGGGGCGGGGCACATCATCTGCATGGCAGCACGCGCGGCGGGGCGCATCACGGGCCCGGAGCGCGGCTGTAGCAGGGTTCACACGGGTTAAGCCTAAGTCAAGTGAGTGAGGCTTGACGAAGGGTACCAGTGTGATCTGCCACCTGGTTAGTAACCTCTTGGCATGAAGGAGGGGACATACCAACCAGCGGTTCACGGTCGTCTGTTACCAGATGAGTCAGTAACTCGGCTTGAGACGAGTTAGTGGCAAGCGAAAATAGAAAGGAACTCG
>NW_009243051.1:2397-4058 GCF_000388065.1 Fonticula alba | reverse complement strand
GGGGGGAGGGATCAGAGCGGCGCCGGCCGGCGGGGCACCACTTGCACTGGGGAGAGGGCGAGGCGGGATGTGCTCGGCATTGCCGACTTCAGTTGCCCCGGTCGAGAAGGGGCTCCTCGGGGCGTCTGTGTCCCTCGCTTCGCGCCCGACGCCTCGCTCTTCCGCACGCACCTCCCTCCGCCGGATGGGCGGCCCCCTCGGTGCAGCTGCCGGGTAGCCCGATCAACGAGAGCCCGTCCGGGGGCGGGCTCTCCGCTGTCTCCTGGGGCGGCAATCTGTCTCCATGTCTGGCGGCCCTTCGCGGAAAGAGGTGCGTGCTTTCGTTCTGTGCCCATCCACTCGCAGTGCTCACCTGACGTCTTGTCTCCGATCATCTCTCGGTGCGTGCATTTCTCATTTCGTCTCGCTGGGCAGCATGGGGCGGGCCTCCGTAGCCGGGCCCCGGTGAGGGCCTGTCTGCGCGGACCGTCGCTGCGCCGGTGCCTGTCCGGACACCGTCCCCCGCGGGCACGGTGTCGGAAGGCCGAGAGCCAAGAGTGTCGCGGCCCCGGCCGCGGGGGCGTCTCAGCTCCCGGCCACCACCGCTCCAGATGGCCGCGGGGCGGGGGGGGGCGGGGAGGGGGGGGGGCGGGGCGCCAGCGCGCATCGCAATGGCACCAGCCCCCAAGTCCGGGGGATTGGTATCATTGGCCGGGGCCGAAACAGGCGCCCGCCGATGCCGCGGTCCCGACACGGGTCATGTTGCGCGAGTGTGAATGGCTTGTGACGGCGCGGAGGGGAGGGACTCCCCGCCAGAGCGGCGATGGACGTGCGCGCGTGCGTGCGTGCGTGCGTGCGTGCGTGCGTGCGTGCGTGCATCTGGGTGTGAAAGGGGGAGGCTGGAGGAGGAGGACGAGGGCACCGGGGTCGGGGAAAACCACCCCCGCGCCCGGGTCAGCGCCAAGTGGAGCTTGCACATCGGCCGAGGGCGCACCTCGGTCGAGGGAAAGCAAAAAAAGGCGCCCCCCCTGCCGGGGCCGGCCAGCTGCATACCGTCCCCCTCGCCGGCGCCTGGGCCATTTTCCGCGGGGTCGCCAGCGCATCGCCGGGGGGCTGCTAGCCACCGCCCCCGGAAACGGGAGCCGGCAAGCCCGGACCCGGGCACTGCCCAGTGGACAACACGACTCGGCTCTGTCTGCGCCCCTTCGGGCCCTGTCACCGGCGCGACCGAGCCCTCTTCAAGGGGGGGAGTCTTGGCGCTGCGCCGGGGGGCGGCGGCCGCGGGGGCGGCGGCGGCGGCGGGGATAGCGCGCGTCGGCGGGTAGGCGTCGCCCAGGCGCCGTGGGCAGATCCTCAGCCGGCGCCCCCTCCCCCTGGGGGGGGGGGGGGGCCGGCGCCCCAACCGATTGGCGGTGCGGCCCCCTGTCCCGAGGGTGGTCTTCTCTTGGCTGCCTACCGGGCGGGGGGATTCTTTTCAGCTGAGGTCCCCCCCCCCCAGCGCGGGGGGGGGGGGGGCATGTGGCGCGCTGCTGGCGGGGGGGGGGGGGGGGGGGGGGGGGGGGGGGCCAGATACTCAGGCATTCAGTGGGGACCTCGATATGGGAGCGTCTTGCGTACATGCAGGCGTGGGTGGGGGGGGGGGGGGTGCTCGCGCGTGCGCGGCCGTGCTCGCGAAATCCCCC
>NW_009243051.1:0-635 GCF_000388065.1 Fonticula alba | reverse complement strand
GAGAGGACAACACCGGTCTGCGGGAGAGTGGACGCATCGCGCGGGCGCGCAACGGTCGGCTGGCAGTGCCTTATACAGCTGCCCGCCCCTTATCTCCCCTCTGCCCCCCCCCCCGCCGCGTATGAAAAGTGTGGAAGGGAGATAATTCCATTGTACAGCACACACAAGGACACGAAAAATGACCTACACAAGGAGGGTGAATGGAAGAAGAACCCCCCCCCCCCCCCCCCCCCCCCCACACACCGGCCCTCCGCATGCAGCAGGCTGCCCGGCAGCAAGCCACATGGGCTGCTCGTCCGGCGCGCGGGCAGACGCCGGGGGGTTCTCTCACATCTCCCTCCACCACGGAGTGTTCTCTCCCTTGCCCTGGGGTGTCTCAGTCAGAAGAAGCCCCAACTGTTCGTCGCCGACGGGGCGCGCGCGGGTGGGCGGGTGCGTGTGGCGGGTGCGAGTGTGGGTGTCTGGTACACCGCCCTCGGTGCGGGCGAGCCGGACCCTCATCCCCTCAATGAGGGCGAGCGCATCGGCGGGCCCCGAGAGGTCTCGAGGCAATAAACCCGGGGGCGGGTTTCCAGGAATCCCGCCCTGTTTGTGCATTCACCTTGTATTATTGTTCTCCGCCCGGGCGGCGCCCG
>NW_009243050.1:2313-3405 GCF_000388065.1 Fonticula alba | reverse complement strand
GAAAGGCGGACAAGGAGGCAGGATGGCCGAGGCGTTACCTGGCCCGAACATGTTCAGGTTCGCGTCGACGCGAGTCTTCTCATGGGTAGGTGGCCTCGGCTTGGAGGTGATGAAATAGGCCATGGTAGGGCGAGCAATTGGAGAAAAGGAAGAGTGGAGGAGGGGTGCTGTGCTTGTCCGCGAGGGTCCCCGGGTGGGGCGGGAGGGCGGCCGAAAAATGAGCCCCCGGGGCTCGTGAGACACCGAGGCCCGCCTCTGCCGCCCGCTCGGGTGGATCCGCCGCCCCGGCCCTGCCAATGGAAGGGAGGCCGTGCTGGACCAGGCGTTGGCAGTTGCTGAACCCCCGCAGGCCTGCATTCACAATCGTGGGCACCTCTCGCTTGCTCCGGCGTTCAAGGCATTTTATAGGGGGTGTATTTTTCTGAGGGGCAACGAGGTGGGGGGAGGGGCAAACTGGAAGAGGGGGGAGGGAGGTCTCCGCTACGCCACTGAAATGGCACATGGCAATGGCAGGAGGCGATAGAGGAAGAGAGAGAAGAAGAGAGAGAGAGAGAGAGAGAGAGAGAGAGAGAGAAAGGGAAAGAGAGGGAGAAGGACGGCAGGGGGAGGGTGTGGGTGCCGCCGCTTCCGTCACCTCGCCTCTCAGCCCCTGCTTCCTCACCCTGGACAAGTGGGAGGGGGGGGGGGGCGGGGAGAGAGGAAGCAAAAGGACAAACCGGCGGGCCTTTCTGCCGGCACCAGCTTAGGACGAGCCAGAGGGGGCCAGATAGTGGTTGGTGGCCGCCAACCGGGTGGCCTCCGGCACGACGGCATCCTGAGGCAGGGAGCGCCAGAGGGTGATCTCCTGCTGCTTGAAGTAGCGGCGCTCCTCCTGGTCCAGAAGCACCAGGTTCAGGAAGTAGCGGACGCTAAACTGCTTGTCGGTGTCGTGGTAGGTGGGGGTCAGGCGGTAGCTGTTGAGGAACAGCCGGACCGGGATGGTCTCATTGCGGACCGGGCTGCCATCCATGATCTCGAACCTGCGGCGGCGGGCGGTGGCGGGGTGGATCAGGCGGTTAGGGGACATCAGACTACGGACAGAGGAGCGATGAA
>NW_009243050.1:0-678 GCF_000388065.1 Fonticula alba | reverse complement strand
CTGACCCCTCCGTTCTGTCCCCCGTTCCCCCCCCGGGGGCCGAAATAAGCATCCGAGGACGAACCTCCATCTTGATGTTGTTGTTCAAGGCCGGGCGCGGGGTGAAGCGCTGGACCCAAACCTCCTTCTCGGCGGTCATGTCAAACAGCGGGGGGGGGGGGGGGGCGGAGGGGAGAGGGGCGGGGTGGAGGGGCGGGGGGGGGTGGGACCGGGGGGGGGGGCGGGGGGGGGGGGGGGGGGGGGGGGGGGGGGGGGAGGGGGGGAGGGGGGGGGGGGGGGGGAGGGAGGGGGGGGGGGGTGGGGCGGAGGGGGGATGGGAAAGCCAGGCGTTGGAGGGGGGGGGGGGGGAACGCACCTCCTCGAAGCAGAAATCAAAAGTGGTCGAGCGCTCGATGGTGCCGGCCGACCGAAGCTCGTGCACCAGAACAATGAACTGGCGGCTCTGCTTGGCGTCGTAGTGAGGCTCGGTGCAGCCGACCAGCTCAACCTTGATGCCGCCGTGCTCCAGGCGCGCGGAGTTCAGATTCAGCACAACCTTGCCGGAAATAGAGTGCCCGGGCATGAACACCGGGTACTTGACCTACTGTACCAGGGGGAAAGAGAGAGAGAGAGAGAGAGAGAAAGAAAGACGGCAGAGCCCGGAACCGGGGGAAGTCAAAGCAAAGAGCGGACGAGGAC
>NW_009243049.1:0-2039 GCF_000388065.1 Fonticula alba | reverse complement strand
GGACCCCGGACCCCGGCGCCCGTGGCAGGAAGAAGGCCGGCCGGGTCTTCGCCGGGTCTTGGCGGGCAGCGCTTCGTAGAAGCCCCGGCTCCTCGAAGTGCGGAGGCATCATGGCCCGCGCGCCCCCCCCCCCCCCCCCCCCCCGCAGGTTGCGTGCTGGCAGAGGGCAGGAACCGAGAGGGGGCAGGGTCCGGCGCGGTGTAACGGCGCCGGCCGAGTAGCTCCCGGCGCCGGAGGAGCGCGCTAGTCCAGGCCCCTCCTCCGAGCGAGACACATTCCTGTGGCCTTGTCCCGAGCACCACAAAGTGAGCGGTTTCAGGCGGCGGCGGCGGCGGCGGCGGCGGCGACTCGGCGCCCAGGGCCGCCCCCCACCGCCGGGTCGCACGCATGCACGCGCACCGCCACACACGCATCCCCGGAAGGCGTCCTGTCGCTTTACCAACTCGGGCGTACGGACGACGCTGGGGCAGTAGAAAGGAAGGCGCCGGGCCTGCTGGCACAAGCGCTAGCCGCGCATTCCAGCCACTTGGGGCTCGGGCAAACGGCCCGCCGCATGCCTTGAGGCCCCCCCCCCCCCCCCGCCCGAGGGGCGTCTCGCGCCTCGCCCTCGACCGCCAAGGCCGAGCCTGCTCCCTCCTGGCTTTCGCATCACAGGCGCGGGGTCTTACGCCTGGGAGTTTTCCAACACACCTAGCCGACGAAGTCTGCGGTCAATTAATAAAAATGACGATTTATCCAGCCGTACCCGATCCGGATGGCTTGATATTCCGACCTATTTGGCGCGACCGACCATCCGCCAGGTGGTTCTTACGTGCTCGGGCTTTCACGACTCTCAAGGCATTCCCCCGCTCGGCCTCCCCGCGCCCCCTCTCCCCCCCTCGAGTTGGTCGTACCGATGGGCGGGGGGGGGGGGGGGGGGCGGGGGAGCCGGAGCGGCGGGAGGGTCGAGCCTCGCATGGGGCTCCCTTATTCTTTTCCTCGCTTCAGTTTCGGGACGGACGCGCGCGCGCGCGCGCGCGCGCGCGCCGGTAGGCCTGATGGGGCCCGCCTTGTCACGGCGATCTTGGGCTGTCGCGCGGCCGCCCCTGCCTCGCCTCGGGGAGGTGGGGGCCAGGAGCCTTGGAAAGTGGCGGACCGATAGCCGGCCGCACCCAAGCACGCGCCTCGGGGCCTGGCCGCGCCCCCCCCCCCCCCCCCCGGCAGGATCGGTTTCCATCAAGGGCATTCGCACTGATGGTCCTCCCCGGCGGTTCCCCGTTCACGCGCGAGCGCGCGCGCGTGCGCGCTCCCGCCCCCCCCCCCTCCAGGTACATACCTTCCGCAAGGGCCCCTTGCCACCCCTTTGGGAGGGGTGGAAAGCCTGCAGGGGTCAGGGCTTCGTCGGACGGGCAGCCCCCTCAGCCCCGGCTGCCTGCCTGCCTGCCTGCCGGGCCCCCCCCCGCTCTCGCCCCCTCGTCCCCCTCTTTTGTGCCCAAGAACTCAATCCTCCTGCAAAAGGACCAACCGCCCCGCAACCGAGCGAGGCGATCAGGCGCCCCCCCCCCCGTCCGGCGCCCCGCCCGCGCCCGCGCAGAGCCCGCCAGCACGAGGGTACCCGAGGGCGGGCCCCCTTGTATGGCCCCCACCTCCCCCCCCGGGGCCGGGCCGTTTTTCATTAGAGAGCCAGCAAGAGCCCGGCAGGGGGGGGGGGGGGGGGAGGGGCACCCGCGCTTTTCGGCCCCGTCGATCCCCGAGAATGGTGATCTCCCCCTCTATTCGGGGCGAGGGCACGGGCGCATGCGTCCCCATGCATGCGCATGCGTATGCACCTGCTTTTGCCCAGACCCCCAAGTCCACTGACTCAAGTTGGACGGCCCCTCCCGGGCGAGGCCGCGCGAGGCCGGCGCGCCATCCCCCCTCCTCCCCCCCCCCCGCTCCTCTCGGCACCAGACACCTGCCCCCCTCCCCCTCGCGCCGACCACACTCACACACACATACACACGCACATACACACCCCCTCCCCCCCCGGTTCCTGTACCGTCCTCTTCCTTCGCGCCTCC
>NW_009243048.1:0-2535 GCF_000388065.1 Fonticula alba | reverse complement strand
GGTGCACCGGTCCGGCTGGCCGTCGGCGCAGGCGGCGCAGCTGATGTCGCACGGCTGGCACGACTCGCCGTTGGAGAATGTCCCCGCCGGGCAGGTACTGACACATGCACCGGCCTCGGTCAGGAGCAGCCCGCCGGCGCAGGCAAGGCACCGGTCGGCGTCGGTGCACGAGGCGCAGCCGGCCGGGCAGGGCACGCAGGCGCCCGTCTTGCCGGGGCCCGGGGCGGCCGCGCCCCACCGGAAGCCCTCGGCGCACACCAGACAGTGGGCGGCCCCGCCGGCGCACAGGTCGCACGAGCGGTCGCACCGGGCGCACCGCTCGGGCCCGGGAAACTCCCCCGGCGGGCAGGTGCTGCCGCAGAGCGACGGCACGCCCGGGTCCGGGTCCAGGAAGACCAGCCCCGGCCGGCAGGCGGAGCAGCTGCCCTCCTCGGTGCAGGTGGCGCAGGCCCCGGCGCAGGGGCGGCAGGCCCCGGCCCCATCGCGGTAGCGCCCGGCGGCACACCGGTCGCAGGTGTCCGCGGCGGAGCAGGCATCGCAGCCGCCCGGGCAGGCCCCGCACACCCGGCCCCCGGCCGGCAGATAGTGCCCCGGGCTGGGGCAGGCCGCCTGGCAGGTGCCCTGCGGCGGGAAGAGGACCGCGTCCGGCGGGCAGGCCGTGCAGGCCATGGCATCGCCGGGGCGCGAGCACTCGGCACAGGACCCGTGGCAGGGGGCGCACCGGACGGGGTGGGCCCCCGGCTCCAGGGCCCACCCGGCCCGGCACTCGACGCACACATAGGCCCCGGTGGAGGGGAGGCGCTCGCACCGGGCGCAGTCCGCGTGGCAGCGGCACTCGCCGGCGGTGGCCGCGCCCGGGCCCGGGTCCAGGACCAGCCCCGGGGGGCAGGTGTCCGCGCAGACGCCGGTCACCCCGGGCACCGGCAGCCGGCACCGGGTGCACTCGGTGGCCGACGTGCACTCCAGGCAGTCGGCCATGGCCGCCTGGCAGGGCCGGCACTCGGCCAGCCCCGGGCCCTCCTGCAGGAGGTACTCGCCGGCCGGGCAGGCGGGCAGGGTGATCTCCAGCCGGTGGAGCCCGGGCGCGGCATCGACCGCCAGCAGCAGGGCCACGGTTTGCCGGGGCCCGGGGCCGGCGGGGTCCAGGCGCGCGGCCAGGCCCCCGGCACGGGGGAGGGCCACCAGCCCGCCGGCCCCGGCCGCCGGCCCGGGCAGCTCCACGGCCGCCAGGTAGTGCAGCTGGCAGGCCATGTGCAGGATGGCCCGGCAGCGCAGCACCGCCAGGTGCAGCTGCCGGCCCAGGGCCAGGCCCAGGAGCCCGGGGAATTCGGCCGCCGGCAGGGCGGCCACCAGGAAGCCCGGCTCGGCGGCCGGCGTGTCGCCGGCGGCCAGCGTGTGCAGGGTGATGGCCGTGGCATCCAGGGCGGCGGCCCGGCCATTGGGCCCGGGGCCGTCAGGCAGGTGCAGCACCTGCCAGGTGGCCCGGCCGGTGGCAATGTCCCGGCCGAGGGCCGCGAGGAAGGGCTCGGCCCGGCGGCCCGGGCCGGCCGGCACGGCCACCGGCGCCCAAGCATGGCCGAGGCCGGCGTCCGCCAGCAGGGGGTCCGAGGCGGGTGGCGCCGCGCGCGGGTCCCCGGCCAGCAGCAGCCCCAGGGTGCTGGCCCGCAGGCCGGCCGGCGTCGCCAGGGCAACCTGGCCCCAGGGCCCGAAGCCGGCCGGCAGCTGCTCCAGGGCCAGGCTCACCTGGCGCAGGGTGCGGTCCTCCAGCACCCGGACCAGGAGCCCGGCCTGCTGGTGGAGGAGGCCCACCGTGCGGGCGTCCACCCGGACCAGGGCCCCGCCGGCCGGGGAGGCCACCTGCGTGGCGGCCGAGATGCTGGCCGCGCACGTGGTGGCCAGCGGGTCGGCCGGGCCACTGGCGCATTCATAGTGCCTGGCCAGGAGGCTGCCATCCTGCAGGAAGAAGGCCGTGAAGTGCCCGGCCCCCTGGGCATCCAGCAGCGGCCCGAGCTCCAGGTAGGCCGTGGCCCGGGCCAGGCTGGCCCCGGGCCAGGCAACCGGCTCCATTGGCTGGCCGAGGGGGTCCTCGGCCGGCAGCAGCCCCGGCTCGTGGGAGTCCCGGGCAAAGACCAGCAAGTGCCCCGGCGGCGGGTGGCCCTGCGACCCGCCGGCCAGCGGCACGCCCAAGGACAATGTGCCCCCCTGCATGGACAGGTGGGTGGGGGCCAGGTACGAGGGGGGTCGGTCCTCCATGCCGGTGATGGGTTGCGGGTGTTGGGCCAGGCCCACCGGCAGGGGGACCCCCTGGCGCAGGCAACGCCTGCCGCTCCGGGTGAAGCCGTCCGGGCATGCCGGCACGCAGTCCACCCGCCCGGTGGCCTCGTCCACCAGCAGGTGGAAGGCCCCTGCGCACACGAGGCACTGGTGCTCGGTGCAGGTGGCGCAGTTGGCCAGCCGGCAGGGCGGGCAGGGCTCTGGCCAGGGCCGGCCCGACCAGGCACGCCGTGTGTGTGTGTGTGTGTGTGTGTGTGTGTG
>NW_009243047.1:10464-13844 GCF_000388065.1 Fonticula alba | reverse complement strand
GCAGGCGTCGCCCAGCTGGAAGGTCCCGTCCGGGCAGGCGGCATGGCACCGGTTGCCGACCAGCAGCGGGGCCCCGGGGCCGCATGTCAGGCAGTGCTCCGGCCCCGGGCCATAGCACGACGCGCAGCTGGCGTGGCAGGTGGAGCACAGCCCCCCCAGGGGCGAGCTCCCGGCCGGGCATTGGTCCACGCACTCCGGGCCCAGGAGGAGCTTGCCGCGCATGCACTGGTCACAGACAGCCACCGAGGCCGGGCAGCTGGCACAGTGGTCCCCGCACTCGGAGCACCCGCCGGCCGTGGCGGCGTGGCCCACCGGGCAGCCGGGCACGCAGCGCACCGGCGACCCGCCGGCCGGCAGGGCCAGCAGCCCCGCCGGGCATGCGTGGCACTCGGTCGACCGGACCCCGGAGCACTCGTCGCACGACGCGTGGCAGCCCAAGCACCGGCCGGCTAGGGCCACATGCCGGGCCGCGCATGCTTGCACGCACCGGCCATCCTGCAGCACCGCGTCGGTGCACCGCCAACAGTCGTGGTCGGCCGGGCCATTGCACGCGGCGCAGGCCGCGTGGCAGGGCGCGCAGGCGCCCGAGGTGCCGTCCCGGTACTCGCCGGACGCGCAGCCGGACGCGCATGTCCCCACCGCGGGGCCGGACTCCACCAGCTCCAGGCCCGGCGCGCACCCGGTGCACTGGTCGGCCGCGGTCCCGGCACAGGTGGCGCAGCTGACATCGCACGGCTGGCAGGACTCGCCATTGGAATATGCGCCAGGCGGGCAGGAGGCCACGCAGGCGCCGCCGCGCTCCAGCAGGAGGCCCGCCGCGCAGGACAGGCAGCGGTCGTCCGCCGTGCAGGACAGACAGCCCGCCGGGCAGGCGACACAGGCGCCAGTCCCCCCGGGGCCGGGGGCCGGCCCGGCCCACCGGTGCCCGGCCGCACACACCTGGCAGGCGTCCGGCGAGCCCGAGCACAGGGCGCAGGAGGCATCGCAGGCCTGGCAGCGGGCGTCGGCGACAAGCTCCCCCGGGGCGCAGGTACTGCCGCAGAGGGACGGCACCTGCGGGTCGACCGACAGGAAGATCAGCCCCGCGCGACAGGCCGTGCAGCTGGCCCGGGCGTCGCACCGGGCGCAGGAGCCATCGCACGCATGGCACAGGCCGTCCTGGCCGTGGAAGTGCCGCTCGGCGCACCCGGTGCACTGGGTGTCCGAGGTGCAGCCGGTGCAGCCGGCCGGGCAGGCTCGGCAGGCCCGGGCCCCGGCGTCGGGCCACATGCTGGCCGGGCACCGCTCGACGCAGGCCCCCCCGTGGAGCCACCTGCCGGGAGCACAGCTCTGACAGGCGCCCGGGTCGTCGGGGAGGTCGCAACTTTCGCAGGTGCCGTCACAGGCAAAGCAGCGATCCGGGTCGGCGCCGCCCGGAGCCGGGGCGAAGCCCGCCCGGCAGACCTCACATACGTGCGTCTCGGGGCCGAGCGGGCCCGGGCCGCAGGTGCTGCACGTGTCGTGGCAAATGCACTCGCCGGTCGGCGCGGCCACCAGGCCCGCCGGGCAGGAGACTAGGCACTCGGCCGGGCGGGCCCCGAGCCACGCCCGGCAGGCCAGGCAGTCGGCGATGCCGGGCCCGGAGCACCCGCTGCAGGCCGGGTCGCAGGCCAGGCAGTCGACGCCGTAGGTGCTGCCTTGCGGGCAGTCGGCCACGAACTCCAGCCGGAAGGGGCCATCATTCGTGGCGGCCAGGAGGACGAGCAGATGCTCCGGCGGCTGGAGGGACTCCACCGGGCGCTGGGCCAGCCCCAGCCAGCCCAGCCCGGGCAGCCGACCGGCAAGCGTGGTGAAGGTGGCCGGCTGCAGGGCGCACACGGGCACCGGGCCCGGCGGGCAGCGAAGCGGCGCCAAGCCCACCAACCCCTCGGACAGAAGCAGCAGGCCGGCCGGCAGCTGGGCCCGTTGGTGAAGCTCCACCCCGACGAAGCGCAGCCCCGGCAGGCTGGCCGGCCACATCGGCACCCGGCCGAGGGGCTGGCGGATGACCGGCAGCCCGGCGGCCCGGCCGGCCGGCAGCATGCCCCCAGGCAGCATGGCTGCCACCCAGGTGCCGTCCGGCTGGATGCCGGTCAGGAAAAGGTCCATGGCCGGCTGCCCGGGCTGGGTGCCGGTGCGCAGCAGGACCGGCACCGGGTCCGCGAAGCCGAGGTCCTGGTCCAGCAGCTGCCCATCGACCAGGGGCAGGCGCCCGTCCCAAAAGTGCAACCCCAGCGGAATGCCCCCGACCGGGGCCGTCTCCTGGGTCTTGAGCGCCCAGGGGGGAGACTGCCCGGTCGGCAGGAAGGCAGCCCAGGGCCCCTGGATGGGGTACATGGCGAAGGTCCCGCGCTCTTGGTACTCCAGCAGGACGGACGCCTGCCCGGCATCCAGCATGAGAATGCTCCGGTCGTCCAGGCGCTGGGCCGCGCGACAGGCCAAATCCAATGTCGGAATCGTGTCCGAATGGAGATGCTCGCAGGGGGCCCATCGGCCATCGGGGCTGCTGACCGCCGGGCAGCTGATGGCCATGGTGCTGGCCTCGCCGAAGCCCGGGCAGAAGGCGAACGCCAGCACCGCCTTGCCGGCCTCCAGGAAGGGGCCCACCTCCACGAAAGAGGTGACGCCCTGGAATTCGTAGCCCGAAAGGAGGGGCACCGGCACGGCCGTCGACCGGACCGGTGCTCCAATGTCCCTGGCAGGCATCAGCTGGGCGTGATCCGGCCCGACGAAGAGCAGCACCCCGTCGCGGGGGGCCCGCCGGTCGGCCAGGCCCGAGCTCGAGACGACCACCTCCCCCAGCAGGCTGATGGTCAGGTGCGTGTCGGCGAGGGCGGTGAGCGAGCCGATCGCGGGTCCCGGCAGCTGCACCGGCTCCGGAACCGCCTGGGACAGGGAGGTGACGGCCGGCAGGCGATCCGCAAGCTGGCAGGCCCCGGCGACATGGTCGAAGCGGTCCGCCGAGCAGGCTGCCACGCAGGCGACCGAGTCATTGTACCCGCTCGGCTCGCGGAGGAGCGGCTCCCGGCACACGAGGCAGCCCTTCGAGTCGCATGTGCGGCAGTTGAATGCGCAGGCCACGCAGGGCTTGGCGGCTGGGAGGGTGGGAGAGCACGGGGGCGCAGGGGGGGGGGGTCCGCATGGGTTTTCCCCGGAGTGGCGGGCATGGGGGCGAGCACGGAGGCGGGCACGGAGACGCACACGCAAGAAGGCACACAATCGCACGAAGAGGCGAGCACACAGGCGTACAAACAAGTGCAGGAACAGGTGTGCGAACAGACGTACAGACAAACAAATAGAGAGGCAAACAGAGAAGTAGGCAGAGAGGCAAACAGAGAAGTAGACAGAGAGGCAAACAGAGA
>NW_009243047.1:7150-7684 GCF_000388065.1 Fonticula alba | reverse complement strand
GCAAAGGGAAGGTGGAGAGGGGGGGAGGGGGGAGCCATGCTTGTGTCCATATGGCGTCCACTCTTGCACGGCCGGCGGTTGTCCTTTTGAGGGCCTGGTCGTCCTGGGGGGGGGGGGGGACCGGGGGCAATCTCGACCAGCGCGCCGGATGGCGAGTCTCCCACACCGCGATGAAGCGCCCCCAGCACGCGGACCGAGCCGACCCGAAACGCGCGGCGCCAGCCCCAAGAGCCCAGCGGGGAGGCCGCCGTTCTGGGACTCAGGGGCAACAAGATGCGTCCATGTACATGGGCAATATAAATTTTGTATTAGTGTGCGCACATGCGCGCCGGATGTGGCACAAATGCACCACACGCCGGGCCCTGCGCCACACACCATGGCCGGCGGGGGGCCGGGCGGACGATGCGGTGTGTTGTATGCCGGGCAGGGGGCCCCGATCTGAAACGCAGCGGTGTGATCCCTGGGTGGAATCGGGCAACGCGTGGATGAACGGTAATGTGTATATCTGGGTGCAAAGGGAATATACAATAGGCA
>NW_009243047.1:4070-7140 GCF_000388065.1 Fonticula alba | reverse complement strand
CGGCCAGCACGGCGGCCATGATGTCATGGATGCTGAGGCCGCCGGGCCAGGGGGCCGACCGGGTGACGCACTGCAGGAGCATGACCGCCGCGGCATACATGTCCGCCGGGAGGAAGGCCGCCCGGTCCAGGTGGATGCCCCGCTGGAAGGCGGTGATCACCTCCGGCGCCGCGAAGGGCACCGTCATGGCATTGAGCTCGGGCTGGGCGTTGGTCAGGGCGGACGCCCGGTCGGCGGTGAGGTTTCGGCTGGTGCCCAGGTCGCCGAGGGCCGCGCGCCAGCCCCCGTCCGGGCGCTGGCTGGCAAACACGTTGCCCGGCTTCAGGTCGCAGTGGGCGATGCCATGTGTGTGCATGGCCTGGATGCCGGTGGCCCACTGCTGGCAGATGTCCGCCAGCTGCAGGGTTGACAGTGGGACCTCCGAGTGCAGCAGCGTGGCCAGGTCCGTCTGGTAGCGTTCCATCACGATGGCCGGCGGCTGCTCGCTGTACCCGAAGAGCCGGACGATGTTGTCGTGCTCGCGCAGCAGCCACATCAGGGCGATTTCATTGTGGAAGATGGCGTGGTGCACCGGGGCCATGGCCTCGGTCTTCATTCTCTTGATGGCCACGACGTCCGGGCAGCCCAGCCGGGCCACGATCCCGGCCCCGACCGCCTGCGCCGCATACACCGACGCCTGGGTGCCGGCGCCCAGCTGCTGGTCCAGCGGCCGGAAGTCCGTGTCGGCGCTGACCAGGATGGCCCCGGGCAGGGCCAGCTCCACGATGGTGTTCAGCATGGTGGCGTCCTCGGCGTCCGGCAGCGCGGGCTCCTTGTCCGGGGCATGGGCCCGGCCATGGCGGCGCACCAGGAGCACCGCCAAAAGGACAAGCAGCACCAGCAGCAGGAGCAGCCCCACCGAGAGGCCGACCGCCAGGCCGACACGCGAGGCCCCGGGCCCGGGGGCATCCTCGCAGGCATCGGCCCCGGGCCCGGAGCAGGCCCGGCACCTGTCGTGGCAGGGCTGGCACCCGGGGGCCGGGGCGTGCTCGGCCTCGCGGTCGGCAAAGAACCCGGCCGGGCAGGCGTCCACGCACGATGTCCCGCGCAGCAGGAGCAACGCCCCGGCGCAGCGGTCGCACGAGGCAATGTCCGGGCAGAGGGGCATGCCGGCCGGGCCGCCGCCGGCGGCGGTGCAGCCTGGCTGCCCGGGCCCGGCGGTGCAGGCCTCGCAGCCGGCCGCGCAGGACAGGCACACCCCACCGACGGCGGCCGAGCCATGCGGGCAGTCGGACACACAGATGCCGGGCTCCGGCAGCAAAAGGCCCGACACGCAGCCGGTGCACCTGTCCCCGCGGTCGAGGCACGTCCGGCAGGGGGCAGCACATGGCGAGCAGACCGGCGAGCTGGGCGGGCTGTACTCGCCCTCCGGGCAGGAGGACACACACCTGCCGGCCGACAGGACATAGCCCTCGGCGCAGGAGGTGCACATCGCCGAGCAGTCGGCCCCGGAGGCCGAGCAGGCCCTGCACCCGGCCGGGCAGGCGTCGCACCGGCCGGAGGACAGGCACGCCAGCCAGCCGACCGGGCAGCCGGCCCCGCAGGCGCCCTCCGGGCTGAGCAGGGCGCCGGCCGGGCAGGCCGTGCAAGACCCCGCCCGGCTGCATGCCCGGCAGGATGCGTCGCACGGACGGCACACGCCGCCGCCCGGGCCGCCCAGGTCCTCGGCAAAGAACCCGACCGGGCACGCCAGCAGGCAGGACCCGGCGCCGGACAAAAACCGACCCGCGGGGCAGCGCGCGCACTGGGCGGACTCCGGCCCGGTGCATGTGGCGCAGGTGCCATGGCAGGGCGTGCAGGCGTCGCCCAGCTGGAAGGTCCCGTCCGGGCAGGCGGCATGGCACCGGTTGCCGACCAGCAGCGGGGCCCCGGGGCCGCATGTCAGGCAGTGCTCCGGCCCCGGGCCATAGCACGACGCGCAGCTGGCGTGGCAGGTGGAGCACAGCCCCCCCAGGGGCGAGCTCCCGGCCGGGCATTGGTCCACGCACTCCGGGCCCAGGAGGAGCTTGCCGCGCATGCACTGGTCACAGACAGCCACCGAGGCCGGGCAGCTGGCACAGTGGTCCCCGCACTCGGAGCACCCGCCGGCCGTGGCGGCGTGGCCCACCGGGCAGCCGGGCACGCAGCGCACCGGCGACCCCCCGGCCGGCAGGGCCAGCAGCCCCGCCGGGCATGCGTGGCACTCGGTCGACCGGACCCCGGAGCACTCGTCGCACGACGCGTGGCAGCCCAGGCACCGGCCGGCTAGGGCCACGTGCCGGGCCGCGCATGCTTGCACGCACCGGCCATCCTGCAGCACCGCGTCGGTGCACCGCCAACAGTCGTGGTCGGCCGGGCCATTGCACGCGGCGCAGGCCGCGTGGCAGGGCGCGCAGGCGCCCGACGTGCCGTCCCGGTACTCGCCGGACGCGCAGCCGGACGCGCATGTCCCCACCGCGGGGCCGGACTCCACCAGCTCCAGGCCCGGCGCGCACCCGGTGCACTGGTCGGCCGCGGCCCCGGCACAGGTGGCGCAGCTGACATCGCACGGCTGGCAGGACTCGCCATTGGAATGCGTGCCAGGCGGGCAGGAGGCCACGCAGGCGCCGCCGCGCTCCAGCAGGAGGCCCGCCGCGCAGGACAGGCAGCGGTCGTCCGCCGTGCAGGACAGACAGCCCGCCGGGCAGGCGACACAGGCGCCAGTCCCCCCGGGGCCGGGGGCCGGCCCGGCCCACCGGTGCCCGGCCGCACACACCTGGCAGGCGTCCGGCGCGCCCGAGCACAGGGCGCAGGAGGCATCGCAGGCCTGGCAGCGGGCGTCGGCGACAAGCTCCCCCGGGGCGCAGGTGCTGCCGCAGAGGGACGGCACCTGCGGGTCGACCGACAGGAAGATCAGCCCCGCGCGACAGGCCGTGCAGCTGGCCCGGGCGTCGCACCGGGCGCAGGAGCCATCGCACGCATGGCACAGGCCGTCCTGGCCGTGGAAGTGCCGCTCGGCGCACCCGGTGCACTGGGTGTCCGAGGTGCAGCCGGTGCAGCCGGCCGGGCAGGC
>NW_009243047.1:0-1720 GCF_000388065.1 Fonticula alba | reverse complement strand
ACAGAGAAACAGACAGAGGCAGACAGAGAAACAGACAGAGGCAAACAGAGAAACAGACAGACGGGCAAACAGGTAAGTGGACAGAAGGGCCGTTTGTGCAGGGGGAGATGGGCAGAGAACACGCATGCAGTCCCAAAAAAAAGAAAAAAGAAAAAGGGCAAACACAGGGCCAGGTGGACAAGCGCCGCAGGGCACACCCCGAACCCGGGCCAAACGCACGATCCTCTCGGTCCAGGTACATGCCATCCATGCAGGCCGGACACAACGACCCGACTTCGAGGAAGGGAACCGCCGCGCGGGTGAACTTACACTCCCACCCGAGGGGAGACCCGGTGTCGACATGGCGGGCATCGCAGCGAATGGTCGAGTCGGTGTCGCAGCCGAAGGCCCCCGAGTCGAAGTAGGCCCGGCCATCGGCGACCACAAACCAGTCCATGCTGTCGGTGGCCGGGACCCGCAGCCGGAGGAGACGCACATCGACCGGGCCCGGGCCGGCCGGCGGAAGGAGCGCCCGGCGCCAGGAGAGCACGCCCGACGTGGCCACATCGGCCCGCCACAGGGCGTCCCAGGCGTTGGCCGCCCGCGAGTCGAGGTAGTACAAGTATGGCAGGGGCTCGGCCAGGACATCGAGCCCGGGGTTGAGGAACCGCCCAAAGGCCGACACCCCGGCCGGGAGGGGCGACCGAACGGACCCCCTGGCCTCGGGGCTCCCGGTGTCGAAGCACAGCCACACATGAACGGTTCCATCGGACTGCAGGGCGACAAGGTCCCCATTCGGGCAGGCGACCAGTGCAGAATGCAGGCGAGTGGCCGCCAGCTGCAGGAACTCCCCCCCGAGAGCGCCCAGCTGGGCGATCGAAACAGCCAGCAGGCCCGACGGCTCGAAGCCCAGGCGCATAAGGCGCGACGCTTGAAGAAGGTAGAAGGACTCCCCGGGGCCGGGAGCTCCGACGATCGGCTCGTCATTGTTCACCAGTAATACACCCATTTGGCTGAATGACGTGAGGCCCATTTGAAGGAGGTGAACGTGGCGCTCCTGCTCCGGCGTGTCGGACACCATCAGGAGAAGGGCCTCCGTGGTGGAGAGCGCCCGGGCGGCAAGGAGCTCCCCCGGATGGGGCATGCTCAGGGGAAGGGTCGTCATGGAGGAGAGGAAGGACGCCCGCAAGGGGGACACCTCCAGCAGGGCCACGCCCTCTGGCTGGGGCGTGGACAGGGCCAGCACCCGGGCCCCGGGGCCAACATCCCCGGGGGCCAGCCAGGGGACCTGCTGGCTGGAGGTGTCCTCGAAGACGATGCCCCACCGGGTGTCCGTCAGGACGTCCATATTCAGATACTGGTACTGGAGGGACAGATCCCCGGGGCCGGCGAGGACCAGGGCCACGCTCGGCTCCCCGACCGGGGTGACGTACTCACTGGCCGTGGTGGACATGCTCAGGGTGCTAAAGGCCCCGTGCAGGTAGAGGATGGGATTGGTGTCGGGGATATTGGAGTTGATGGCCGGGGCCGCCGGGGCCGGGCAAAGGACCATCACCAGCAACGCCCAGAGCAGCGGGAGCAGGGCCCGGCCCCGGGACGGGTGGCGAGGGCCGGCCATGACGCCCCGGCAGAATGGACCCCCGAAGCTGAGCAAAGGGAAGGTGGAGAGGGGGGGAGGGGGGAGGGGCGGGGGAGCGGGCCACGCGCCAGGCAGGGGGCGGGGGCTGGGAAGAGGGCGAGG
>NW_009243046.1:0-2116 GCF_000388065.1 Fonticula alba | reverse complement strand
GGGGCCTCCCTCCTCGCTGGGGGGGGGGGGGGGGGGGGCCCCCCCCCCGGGCCCGGGGGGGGGGGGGGGCCGGGGGGGGGGGGAGGGGGGGGGGGGGGGGGGGGGGGGGGGGGGGGGGGGGCGGGGGGCGGAGGACGGGCTGCGGGAGGGGGGGGGGCTGGGGGTGGTGGGGGGGGGGGGGGGGGGGGGGGGGGAGGAGGGAGGGGGGTGGGGGGGGGGGGGGGGGGGGGGGGGGGGGGGGGGGTGGGGGGGGGGGGGCGGGGGGGGGGGGGGGGGGGGGGGAGCGAGGGCGGGGCCGACTCAGATGACTCTGTGCTGTGGCGGCGTTTTCTCCCGGGCCGGCCGGGCTGGCCGCAGGGCGGATCCTTTATTTATTCCTTGCTCCCCGGGCACTACGGGGCCGTACTCCATTTTGAGCACCAGCTATATTGCATTCGGGGCGGGGGCGAGGGGGGCGGGTGCTCCCCGACCGGGGTGTGCGCTCGGGTTCCCGGGCACGACCGGGCGGCTGCCCGGGGCGCGGCCGGCCCAGCCCGGCGGGCGACCAAGACGAGGCAGGCCACGCACCGGGGCACGGCGTCGACTGTTTCAGACTTCGGGCGCCGGTGTGCGCCGGCCGGGAGGCGGCCGGGCGCGCGGTTCCGGCGACTGAGGCTTGCAAGGTACCAGCAGGAGCTGGGGGGGGGGGGGGGGGGGGGGGGGCCGCCTCCCGGCGGCCGTTCCGTCCCGGAGCCGGGCCCCGGGAGAAGGCGTGCTATCCAGGGGTGGGCGCGAAAGCCGGCGTGTGTGCGTGTGCACCGGTGTCTTCGCGGGCCGGAATGCGGGGCAGCCGGTCGCTCCCTCCTGCGTCCGAGGGGCGGGGGCGGGGGCTGGGCCGGGCTGATGGCAGTCGTCTCCAGGTCACCGGCTCCTCGCGGGCGGGCTCGCTTCCTCGCTCGCTCGTCATTGGTCAGCCCCTCCCCCTGCCTCTCTCTCTCTCACTCTCTCAGCGCGGCCTGCCGGTGCGTCCTGTCGCGCCGCCGCTTGTCCTGGGCGGCGGGGTGATCGGCCGCCGCGGCCCGGCCTGGGTCGTTTCATGCCGAGGGGGACCCGGGTGGGGGCGAACGGCTTCCCCTTGTGCATGATGCGCGCGGGGGCCCCTCATTCGGGAGGTGGGGAGGGCATCTTCGTACGCGAGAATACACACGGCGGGACAGAGAAGCCCTCTCTCCTTTGCTCGGGCCGTGCCGCGGGCGATGGGTGTCTCCGCGAGCCGGGCCGGGGGCCAGGCTGGGCATCCTTCGCGGCTCTTGGAGCGCCTGGCCGACTGGCGGCCGCCGGCGATCTGGCGTGTTTTCCTCGGCTAAGCTCGGCCGCGGTGCCGGGGGGTGCGGGCGGCCGCTTGGCACCTAGATATGGGGTTCGGTGGCAGCCCCCGGGTGCTCGGGCCGCCCGGCCGCGGGGCAGATGCACGCCGCACGTTGGTCGCCGGCTCGGGAGGGGGGGTGCCCGTGGCTGGGGGCGGTCCGGGGCACGGGCCGGCATTTGGCCTGGCATTGGGGAGGCGTGCGCCGGCACCGAGCTTGTATGTGTTTGTGCGTGCGTGCGTACGTGCGTGCGTGCGTGCGCGGGCGCGCACATCCGCGCGCAGACCAGTGTGCGGGGCCGGTTGTCAAAGCGTCCCCTTTGCCCGGGGAGGTGCCAGGCAGAAGCGAGGAATGGGGAATCCTGGGGCGCCATCCTGTTCCATGTCAGACAATGGGGCGGGCAAAGTGCCTCCTGGCGGGCTCGCGAAAGTGCCGGCCGGCGTGCATTCCCGCGCCCCGTCCCCGCCCCCGCCCCCCCCCGGCGCATCTCTCACCACGTCCCCCCCACGTCCTGGAACAGGGGGAGGGAAGCTCCTCACCCCCTCGCCAGGGGGGAGGGGGGCTGCGGACGAGCCGGGCGGGCGGGGCGGGATTTTTGCCCCCCTCCCGCTTGGCTCGCGGGCGCCGGCACCCGCCACGGGCAATGACCCACGTCCGCTTTCCCCTGCTCCCCTCCCCTCGCCTTTCCACGCTGTTGCTCTGTCCATCCCGTGCCCCTCGCCGCACATCCCCCTCCCCCTCGCTCGGGTCTTCCTCTTCCGCACTTGCCC
>NW_009243045.1:5786-6117 GCF_000388065.1 Fonticula alba | reverse complement strand
GAGGTGCGCGAGGGCCTGAAGAAGTTCAGCGACTGGCCCACCTACCCCCAGGTGTACGCAAATGGCGAGCTCGTGGGCGGGCTGGACATCATTCGCGAGCTGGTGGCCTCTGGCGAGCTGGCCGACATGCTGCCGATCCGCGCGGCCACCCCGGCCCCTGCGGCCCCCACGCCTGCCGCTGCGGCCCCGGGCCAGACTTTGGAGGATCGTCTGCGCGCGCTCATCACGCGTGAGCCCATCATGCTCTTCATGAAGGGCAACCCGGCGCAGCCGCGCTGTGGCTTCAGTCGCCAGATCGTGGCCCTCCTCCAGAAGCACACCACCGCCTTCG
>NW_009243045.1:714-1921 GCF_000388065.1 Fonticula alba | reverse complement strand
AGATGCGCAGCAAGTCCGCCCGGTAGACGGGATGTGACATGATCTCGCTCGGCAGGAGGCTGGCGAACTGGTGGCCGCCAGGGAGGGGGGGGGGGGGCGAGCAAAAGCGGAGAGGGTGAGAATGATGTGCCAAGTGCAGGAGCCCGATGGAGGGCGGCGAGGGAAGCCACCACGTTTAAGTCGCTCAGTCTGAGTGATTTTGCCGGGACGACCACAGGGAAAGCGTTATACCTGTCATATATTACGCCCCCGGGGCTGGCCGGCCTCAGAAGGAGCCCGATGGAGGGCGGCGAGGGAAGCCAACGCACCAGGTCCATGAGGGATGCACGCTTCGGGCTCAGCTTGTTGACCGACTCCAGCAGGATGGATGTAAAGCGGTCGGAAAGGGACAGACCGACGGTACTATCGGAATGAATCTGTTTGAGACAAGAGTCAATACAGGAGGAGGAGCAGCAGCAGCAGCAGCAGCAGCAGCAGCAGGAGCAGGAGGGAAAGGGAAGAGGGGGAGGGGCAAAAGAGCCGAGGAGCGGAGGACGCCAGCTGCCGCAGTTACGGAGCCACGCACGGAGTAGGAGTTCTGGCTTCGACGCGCGCTGCCCGCGGCAATGACACCAAAATCAAGAGACCCATCGGTTGGGTCGCGTGCAGCCGCGGCCAAGCCGGCCCGGTCGAGCAAATCCGCCGCCTCCTTGGGACTGGGCAGGCCCTCGAGCATGGTGCCGGCCTGACAGGTGTCAACCATGAGGAAAAGGCGGTGGAAGCTGGGCACAGTGACAGCAAAGGGCCATGTCGAGGCCAGGCACAGAGGTTAGCAGCCCGCCGACAAGGGAGATAGGAGCCCATTCATGAGGCCACCAAGAGGGGAGCGCACCGCTGAAGGAGACGCATCTGAATGATGGCCTCGCTGAGGGCAGTGGCCGTCAGCTCATCGGCATCCTGGAACTTGAGGAAGTGATCGCCGCCATGGCCTGGCACGGCGCACACGAAGGAAGAAGCCGGGTTAGTGGCGATTCCGAGCCGGCAGAGGAACTATGTCCGATGGCGGGGGACCCATACCGGTGAGATAGAGAAGGACATTGCTTGCAGAGTCCGAGAGAAGGCGCCGCGAGGCGGGAACACTGGCAGGAAGTCGATCTGGGTTGGAGGGGAAGGGGGGGGGGGGGGAAGAGAGGGGCGGGGCATATGTCCGGCTGCTCGGCGAGGGCCG
>NW_009243045.1:0-632 GCF_000388065.1 Fonticula alba | reverse complement strand
GGCGTGGCAAGAGGAGGGAAGGGCCCCGGCAACCTGGAGGGAGGGGAGAGGTGGCGGGGACGGAGGAGGGGGGGGGGGGGGGTGCAGAGGAGCGGGGGGGGGGGGGGGGGGGGGGGGGGGGGGGGGGGGAAGCCGCCAGGAGGGGCAATGGCGGGTAAGACATGTGAGAAAGGGGGACGAGAGACCCGGGCGTGGAGGGCAAGCAAGGCCGCACCCGTGAGGAGACGCAGGAAGGCATCCACGGTGACCGAGTATCCGCGATAGTCCACTTCCGCATGTCGACCGAGGAGGTCGCGGCTGAGGGACGGATGGTCGAAGACGGCCGCCGGGAAGACTGGGACACAGGGGGCAGTCAAGTGACGAACAGTCAGGGAAGGCGGCAGAGGAGGCGCGAGGGGCGAGGAAGGAAGTAGAAAGAGCTGGGCGGCCAGGCAAGGGAAGAAGGCAAGGGCGAACCATTTCGGGCATTGCATCCAGCATCGTCGGCCAACAGGACAAGCACACGGGAGTCAGGCACACCGGCGGCCCGAGCGGCGCCATAGACTGCGAGCGCGTTGGACACATGGCGGTAATTGAACCAGAAGCGCGAGGTGCACACCTGTTGCAGGGAGGGGCAAGGGGGTGGGGGGGGG
>NW_009243044.1:4744-5289 GCF_000388065.1 Fonticula alba | reverse complement strand
GCATGTGTGCGGCACCTCGTAGACCCGCCGTGCCTGCGGCGCCCCCCCCCCACCCTGGGTTCACCGTTGCCCGCCCGCCTGCGCAGTGGAAGTTCCCCGCCCAGGGGGGGGTCGGGGTGTCGGGGGGGGGTGCGCCCCCCCCCCCCCCCCCGGGCGAGCGAGAAATATGCGCGTGTCCCGCGCGCGGGAGGGCGAGGTGGAGTTTCATTTTTCTTACAAGGGCAGGGAACTGTGCACAGGGGCGGAGAGGGGCATGCGGAGCACCGGAGCGGGCCGGGCATTTACTGGTTGGCCGGGATGTACTCGGCGTCGTCATCCTCGTCGTCATCGTCGGCGCCCATGTCGGCATCGTCGCCCTCGTCGCCGGACTCCTGGTAGTTCTCCTCGGCCTTGGAGAACTGCGGCGCCTCGACAATGAGGTCGCACACGCCGAAGTGCTGGTGGTCCAGGGCCTCCTTCAGGGGGGTGCGCTCGGCGAAGTTGCGCGGCTGGGCCGCGACAAAAATGGACGCAAGGTGAGCACATGGGCGGGCGGGTGGGGAGGG
>NW_009243044.1:0-1184 GCF_000388065.1 Fonticula alba | reverse complement strand
GGGGGGGGGGGACACATACGGAGGCGCTGGCGCCGGCAGCCAGCAGGAGCTTGACCGCCTCCACCGAGCCGACCAGCGAGGCCCAGTGCAGGGGGGTGTTGCCGGAGCTGTTGGGCAGGTTGACGTTGGCGCCCTTCTCCAGGAGGAAGGCCACGACCTCTGGGGATGCGCGGAGGGCCGCCGGCCGGCAGGGGACAGGTGTTGGCCGATTGGTTAGTCCGGGGGCTGGCCCGGGTCGGAGGGCGGGCGAGAGGAGGCGACGCACCGAGCTCGGAATTGGCGCAGGCCATGTGCAGGGCGGCGTTGCCATAGTCATTGACGGCGTTGATGTCCTGACGGGGAATGGACAGCCGGCGGGGGGGGGGGGGCGGGCGGGACCGGGGGGGGGGGGGGGGAGCGCCGGGAGCCGGGTAAGGGGGGGGTGTGTCACGCTCCCCCTTCAAGGGCCTGCCCAACCCCACAGGCATGTGTGCTGTTGGATAGATCCCCCTCCCTCTCGCCCCTCCCCTGCTGTGCGGGGGAGTGCCATTTGGGGTGCGCCCTCGCCCGGGGCAGCGCGTCAGACCAGGGGGCGAAGGGCGGGCCGGCGAGGGGCGGGCCGGCGAGGGGCGGGCCGGGGAAGGGAGAAACGCACGGCGCCGTCCAGCTCGAGCATGGCCTTGACTTCATCAAGCTCGCCATGGCGGGCGGCGAGGACGAACTCGTCGATAACAAACGCGGACATCGTGTCTTGGTGGGAGCGGGGGTGGGGGGGGGGGAGGAGGGAGGCCAGGAAAGCGGGACGCGGAGGAGGGCGGCGGGGTGTGGCGCGAGGAGGCGGGGGAGGAGGGACGCGGGCTGCCCCGCTCGCCGGGGGGCGGGCCCCGCGCAGCGGGCATCTACTTGGACCTGGGCGTGGACGCGCGGGCGCGGGCGCGCCGGCCCATGCCCGCGCGCCCGGGGGTGCCAGCGCGCCATGGGCCGGCCGGCGCGAGGCCCAGGGGCCCGTGCGCGTGTGCGTGTGTGTGGGCCGCGCGCGCGCGGGCAGCGCGGCGGGCCGGGAGGAGCACCTGCCCACGCTCGGGACGAGGGCGATCTGCCCGCGCACCTTTCGGCGCTGGTCCCCCCGGCGCGCATCTGTGCGTCCGCCTGGGGCCGCCGCCTGCTTACGTCGGCGATCGGGGGAAGCGGGGAGGGGGAGGGGG
>NW_009243043.1:4094-5060 GCF_000388065.1 Fonticula alba | reverse complement strand
CGGCAGTCGGCGCCGCTGGGCGGACGGACGGGCGGGCCAGCGGGGGGGGGGGGGGTGACGTTGGCGGCTCTCGCGGCCCGCGGAGATACAGGTGCTGGAGATGACAGGGCGCCGGCGCCGGCGGGAGGACGCATGTTTGTGCGCATGTACGCGCCCAGGCCGCCGCGGGCGGCCCCGGGCGGGCGCCTGCTGCCCCCCCCCCCCCCCCTGTGGTCAAGTCCCGCGCGGCGTCCGGTCCGATAGGCCCGGGGTCCATTGGCAGCGCGCGGCGACGCCGTCGGCTCGCCGGGCGACCGGCCGCGCCCGCGGGCGCCGAGGAACAGGCGACCGGCGCGTCCGTGGCAGGTGACCGGACATGTGCGCGCCTCCGGCCTGGGCCATTTTTGGGGGCGGGAGGGCGACGGCCGGCCGCCCGGGGCGGCTGGTGGGAACGCCGTCGGGCCCTTGGCCCAGACAGCGGCCCGGCGGGGAGGGGGGCAGCCGGCGCGCAATGGCCCAGACGTGTGTGCCCGTCCCCCGGCCCCCCGGTCGGCCCCGCGCGCCTGAGGCTTGTTTGGGGTGGGGCGGCGCCGCCCCGGGGCGGGCCCCGGGCCGTGAGAATGCCCATAGCAGCCGCGGGCGGGAGGGGGTGTTAACACACGGGCACACGACGAGAGCACGCATGCCGGCGCGCGAGTGAGGCAATGCGCCCGGCGGGCTGGGGGTTGTTTACCGCGCGCCGGCGGTGGCATCCTACTCACCACTCTTCGGCGCATCTCGCGGGCCCGACTCGGCTGACCCCGGTCGAGGTGCGCATGCATGCCGGGGTGTCCTGCCCCCCCCCCCCGGACGTGGCGGACGTTTGTGCGTGTGTGTGTGTGTGTGTGTGTGTGTGTGTGTTTGCCGCCGGCGGATCCTCGGAGGCCGGGCCCAGTTGTGGCGCCCCCGGCACTCCGGGGGGGGGGGGGGGGGGGGGGGGGGGGGGGG
>NW_009243043.1:0-1883 GCF_000388065.1 Fonticula alba | reverse complement strand
GGGGGGGGGGGGGGGGGGGGGGGGGGGGGGGGGGGCGCGGGGGCGGGGGGGGGGGGGGGGGGGGCGGAGAGCAGGAGGGACGACGGTTTGGCGGGGCGCGCCGCCAGAGAAAAAGGGGCCGCCGGCTGGCCGCCGACGCAATGGGTTTCCCTGGCCGGCCGCTTGCGCGCGCGCGCGCGCGTGCCCACCGCGCCGCGGCATTTAACACGGCCCCCGGGGATGTGGTGAGGCGGGTGGATCGCGCGCGCCATCGCCCCCCCCCCCCTCGCTCGGCCGGCGGGGCCGACTGCGAACAGGCGCCGGGGCGACGGCGTTTGACCTGCCGTGCACTCGGGCGCTTCCCCCCCATGGCCAGCGGGGAGACACGCCTGGCCCGTGGCCCGGGCCCCCGGGGGCGTCGACCGCGCGTCGACGACGACCACGACGGATGCCACGGCGAGGGCCGCCCACCGCCCCCCCCCCCCCTCCCGGTGTCCCCCTCCGCCCCCGGCTGGACGCCTGCTCGGGGGGCGGGGGACGAAGGCACATGTGCAAAGGCGGGCCATGTCTCGTGCACATGCCCCCCCCCCCCGCCCGGCCTGGTCCAAGGGGCCCGAGGCCCCGCCGCGCCCTGGGCGCGCGAACGGGGCGGGGCGGGGGGGGGGCGTCTCCGGGTGGGGAATCTTACCTCGTTGGGCAATCTGCCTCGCGGCCTGGCCCGGGGGCGAGATATGCCGGGCGTGGCATGGGCCGTGCGTGGCGGCCGCGCGCCGGCGGGGCCCCATGCCCGGCGCCCCGGCAGAGGGCTGGGCGCCCCCGGGACGCGGGCGGTCCACCTCGCGCGGCGGGCGGGCGAGCGGGCGGGGCGTTCATGTGAAATCCCACACGGCGCCATATTCACGAGAGTGCCACTCACTCGCACGCGCTGGTTGCCGGTGCACGCGCCGCATTATGTGCCGGCGCCGCCGGCCGCGCCCGGCGGGATATGCTAAATGCGCCTGGCCGGCGCGCCCGGAACGCGCCCTGAACCCGCCCCCGGCCATGGCTTGAAACTAAACACACCGGCCGCGCACGCGCCTGTGTGTGGGTGTTTTCGCGCCGCCGGTTGGACCGCCTGCCCCCGGCGCGCAGGCGCGCGTGCGTCGCACCCGGGGGGGGGGGGGCCACGCCGAGGAGGGGGCAGGCCCGCCGCCGCGCCGCGCCCGAGGGCCGGACGCACGAGCGGCGGCGGGGCCGGGGGCGCGGGGGCCGCCCGGGGCACGCGCGTGGTCTCCCGCCACCACCCCGGCCCAAGCCGCGGGCCCTCGACCGGCAACCCGCGGCCGCGCTCACGCGGGAAAGATGCCGGGCATCGCGCGTCGGCCCCGGGGCCCAGCCGGCCCCGGAGAGACGAGACAGCGAAGAACGCATGGCGAAGGTGGAGGAGCCGCCCCCGCCGCCCCCGCCGGCCCCGCCGGCCCCGCCGCCGCCCCGGCCGCCGCACAGGGGCGTGGCCCCGAATGGCATTTGTCTGAGGGCGCGCGTGCGACGCCGATGAGAGTCCCAGTAGTGTCGGCCGTGGCCTGTTGGCGCGGCCCTTCCCCCGGGGCGCGGACCTCGCCGTGCCGTCCGAGGCCGCGCCCCGGCCCCCCTCCCCTCCCTCGCAGTCCCGGCCGGCAGGCAGATCGCCCTGGCCCGGGGAGGGAGGCGCGCGCCAAGCCATCCCGGCATCCGGTCGCCTGATGCGCCGAGGGCCGGGCGGGGAGGGCCCGGCGCAATGGGGGCCAGCGCAACGCGGGGCGGCGCGAGAGAAAAAAAAAAAAGACCACGCCCCTCGGGCTTCCCCGGCCGGGGAGATCCCCCCACCAATCATCCCCTCAAGTAATCCCCCGCACGTCCCCCGCTCTCCCTCGCTCCCCCCCCCC
>NW_009243042.1:8543-9137 GCF_000388065.1 Fonticula alba | reverse complement strand
CCCCCCCCCCGCCCCGGTGTCTCCGCCCCTGCCTGATCCTCCGCCGCTCGGGCGGCCGGCGGCCCCGACGCCGGGGGCAGGAGCCCGCCCCCACCCCCACCCCCACCCCTAGAGGCAAGTAACTGTTCCCCGGGTCGGGGTGCGGGTGTACGTGGGGCAACTGTCCCCCGACGAGCGCCAGCCATTGGGGGCGCGCCCTTGTCCCGAGGCTGGTGGGAGATCGGCCTCCCCTGTGGGGGGCGGGTACGGGGGGCGGGGCGAGGTGGTGTCGCAACCGCACATATATCCCAACAGGGCTTCATGTGCGGGCTTGACGAGGTATGTGCGTGCATGCGGGGGTGCTCGAACGGGCGGGGGTCGCGGCCGGAGTAGCCTCCTCCAGGGCGGGCGCCCATTGGTCGATCGGCATCTAGCTGCGTCTCTCCTGGTTGGAGGTCGAGAAGCGCATGCGCGCACACGGGGGGGGGGGGGGGGGGGGGGGGGGGGGGGGGCGGGGGGGGGGGGGCGGGACAGGCAGGCCCAAAGCCCGGCCCGGGGGGAAAAGGGGGCGGTTTTTTGCTGCCGCCTTTTCGGGGGGGGGAGGGGGGTGCGAGG
>NW_009243042.1:4263-5032 GCF_000388065.1 Fonticula alba | reverse complement strand
TGCTGAACCCCCGCGTTTCCGCTTGGGGGGGGGGGAAGTGGTGTGGGGGGGGGGGGGGGGGTGGGGGGGGGGGGGGGGGGGGGGGGGGTGGGGGGGGGGGGGGGGGGGGGCGCGGCGCGGCAAGTGGTGCCGACTACTCGGCTTGTCCTTTCGGCGGTCCGGTCCCTTGCCCCGCCTCTGCGTCTGCCGGGCCGCTTCCCTCCGCCTGTCCCGATGGATGATCGAGAAGGGTCGACCTACAAAGGGGGAAGGCCTCCAGGGGGGGGGGGGGGGGCGGACTTTTGCATGCCCGGAAGTCGCCATTCCGCGCCAGGGTGGGCGGAGAATGCACGCCGTTGCCCCCCACTCCCTGTCCGGCATGTTGCGTCCGACCGCGGGAGTGGGTTTCCGTTCCCTTCCTCGGTGATGGTGCATCCCCCAGCCCCCCCCCCCCCCCCGGGGGTCGTCGGGGCGGAGGGGGCCACACGGGCGCCAGACGCCGAGCTTCCACGCAGAGGCGCGACTGACGGCGCCAAAGTGTCGCATTCCATCCTGGGTATGGCTTCGGCCCCGGCTCGGCAACTGCGACGGCAGCCGGCGGCCGGCGGCCGGCGGCCGGCAAGAGGTTCCCTGGGCTTTCTGCTGCTGCCCTCAGCCCCCGGTTGGGGCTTTACTTCTCCATCCGGGTGGCCGGCCCAAAATCCGGGTCCCCGCAACTGGGGCATGTGTACCCATGCCAGCCGTGGGAGATGGGTCGCTGCGGGGCCGGGCGGGGCGGGGCGGGGCGGGG
>NW_009243042.1:0-564 GCF_000388065.1 Fonticula alba | reverse complement strand
GTTCCCGATGACGTTGCTTCCGGCTCCCGCTCTCTGCCTCTCTTTGGCCCGTCCTTGTCCGTTGCCCCCCACCCAAGAATTGGCCCCCCCCCCCCCCCCCCCCTCTTGCCCCTTTATTTGCATCTACCCATGTGTGATCCCCGCAGGCAAGCCGCTCTCCCCCCCGAGGGGGGGGGGATGCACTGGATCGATCTTGCAAGCGTGGCATCTTGCACCCGATGGCCTGCCTGGAGGAAGGGAGGGGAGGTGTGCGAGAGAATCGGGAGCATGAAAGTGGAATCGGACATGTGTATATCTATGTGTGTTTATGTGCATGTCGATATCTCCACCTGAGGGCGTCTCTAAATGCAACATCCCCGTGTCTGACATATATATATATATATATATGTGTGTGTGTGTATGTGTCCTCCTACGCCTGGTTAAGGACTAAGCTTCTAGGCAGCCATTTCCGACTGTTTGTAAATTCGTTAAATAGGAAGAAGGAGTTGAAGAAGAGGAGAGCCTCTGCTGCCAGAATGGTACACTGGCCTTCTCCTCCCCAGCAGGCATCGGTCGGAGGAGGAG
>NW_009243041.1:8514-9329 GCF_000388065.1 Fonticula alba | reverse complement strand
AGGCAGGCGGTGCGGTCCAAATCACCGGGAGCGGCAGCCGGGAATGTCCCGGCCGGGCAGGCACTCAGACATTGGCCCTGGTACTTGGCCTTGTCGGCGGCACAGGTGTCGCACACGGCCGCTTCGACACATGTGTCGCACCCGGCCATGCAGGCGGTGCAGACATTGTCCTTGTCGAAGAAGCCCCCCGGGCAGTCGGCCACGCAGGCGTCCCCATGCAGCGGGTAGCCGGGGGCGCAGTCCGTGCAGGTCCCCTCATCGAGGCAGGTGGTGCAGTGCTCGCTGCAGGCCGCGCACGAGCTCCGGGCCCGGGGGAAGAAGCCGCCAGGACAGCCGGCCACGCAGGCGCCCTGGTGAAGAAGCCGGTCGCCGGTGCACATGCTGCAGTCGGAGGCGCCGGAGCAGGCGGCGCAATCGGCCCCGCAGGCGGCGCACTGCGCGCCATCCGGGAAGAACCCCCCCGGGCAGGCGGCCACGCAGGCCCCCTGGTGCAGGAGCCAGCCGGACGTGCAGCCAGTGCATGTGGCAGCGCCGGTGCATGCGGTGCACCCATGGCCGCAGGCGACACAGGTGCCGCCATCGGCGAATGTGCCCCCCGGGCAGGCGGCCACACAGGCCCCGGCATGCAGGAAATGGCCCGCCGCGCAAGTGGCGCACGCGGCCGTCGTCGTGCAGGCCGAGCAGTTGGCCACGCAGGCGGCGCACTCGGCGCCACTCGCAAAGGTCCCGGCCGGGCAGGCGGCCACGCAGGCCCCGGCGTGCAGGAGCGTGCCATTGATGCAGGCCGTGCAATCGGCCGGCCCGGCGCAGTTGGT
>NW_009243041.1:5150-5814 GCF_000388065.1 Fonticula alba | reverse complement strand
GCCCCGGCATGGAGGGCCGTGTTGTTTGTGCAGGCTGTGCAGGCGGCGGCCCCGGTGCAGGAGGCACAGTGGGCCGAGCAGGCCGAGCAGGCAGCATTGTTGGCGAAGAAGCCGGCCGGGCAGGCGGCCACACAGGCCCCGGCGTGCAGGAGCGTGCCATTCACGCAAGCGGTGCACGCGGCGGCCCCGGTGCAGGAGGCGCAGTCGGCCGAGCACGGGGCACAGACGCCGCCGCTGGCGAAGAAGCCGGCCGGGCAGGTGGCCAGGCATGCGCCATTGTGCAGAGTCGTGGCATTGGCGCAGGCCGTACAGCTTGAGGCACCGGTGCAGGAGGCGCAGTTGGCCGGGCAATCGATGCATATGCCGCCGCTGGCGAAGGTGCCACTCTGGCAGACGGCCACGCAGGCGCCACCTTGCAAGAGGGCGCCATTGGTGCAGGCCGTGCAAGCGGCGGCCCCGGTGCAGGAGGCACAGTCAGCCGAGCAGGTGCTGCAGACGCCGCCATTGCGGAAGGTCCCGGCCGGGCAGGTGGCCACACACGCTCCCGCATGGAGGGCCGTGTTATTTCCACAGGCTGTGCAGGTAGTGGCCCCGGTGCAGGAGGAGCAGTTGGCTGAGCAGGTGTTGCAGACGCCGCCGCTGGGGAAGGTCCCGGCCGGGCAGG
>NW_009243041.1:0-664 GCF_000388065.1 Fonticula alba | reverse complement strand
GGGGAAGGTCCCGGCCGGGCAGGCGGCCACGCAGGACCCGGCATACAGGTAGTGCCCCCCGGCGCAGCTGGTGCAGAGGGAGGGGTTGGCGCATGTGGCGCAGCCGCCGGGGCAGGCCACGCATGTGTTGCTGGAGGACACCCAGTTGCCGGCGTTGCACTCGGTGCAGATGTAGTTGCTGCCCGAGAGGTACATCCGGTAGCAGCCCGGGATCATTTCCAGCCAGCAAAACTCGGTGTTCGCGTCGAAGACGATGGTCGGCTGCGCCGGCGGGCACCGGGCCACACAGTCGTCCATGCCATCCATGTACAGCCGGATGTAGCCCGGGACGCACTGGTAGCAGAAGCCCGAGGTGCAGGTGGCGCAGTAGGGGCTGCAGGCGGCCGCGGTGACTTCCTCCCGGGCCGGGTGCGACGGGCGTGGCAGGGGGGCGCGCGCGGCCAGCGCCAAGCCCGGCGGCCGGCCCGGCGCCGGGAGCACCGGCAGCAGCCCAGCCACCAGGCTCAGGAGGAGGAGGACAATCACCAGGCCGACGCCCGGCCGGCCGGGGGCCCGGGTGCTCCGGGCATCGGTGTCTGGCGGTGGCGCGGCCGCGAGGCGAAGGGCACGCCCCTGTGGGTCAAGCCGACGATGAGGCCAACGGGCGGGGGGGGGGGGGGGGGGG
>NW_009243040.1:7948-9035 GCF_000388065.1 Fonticula alba | reverse complement strand
ACCGGCGACCAGTCACCGGCAGTGGGTGCCGCGCGCGCCCCATGCCCGGGGACATGGACGGCGCATTGGCCGGACTCGGGGGGACAAGCTCAACCCATTCTCCAAAGAATCTGGGCATCAGGGCGACACAGGACCATTCCGATGCGCAAGTGGATCGGTCGAAGGGGGCCTGCCGGGGGGGGGGGGGGGAGCCGGCCCCCCCAACCCCCCCGGGGGCGGCGCGGCCCCGGGGGGGCAATTTCCCGGGCCGCGGGGCGGGGGGGGGGGGGGGAAAAGGGGGGGGGGGGGAAAAACCCCGGTTGGGCGGGGCGGGGAGGGCGCCGGGGGGGGGGGGAACACGGGGGGGGGGGGGGCCCGGGGGGGGGGGGGGGGGGGGGGGGGGGGGGGGGGGGGGGGGGCGGGGGTGGGGGGGGGGGGGGGGGGGGGGGGGCGGGGGGGGGGGGGGGGGGGGGGGGGGGGGGGGGGGGGGGGGGGGGCTCCGACAAGGGCCTGGCCCTTGCAGGCGCCTCGGAGGGAGGGTACTGGGCTTTGGGTGGCAAGGCCCAGGCGAGGCATCGCGTCAGCAGGAGGGCGGTGGCCCGGCCACATCTGGACCCGAGGGCACATGGTGTACGGAAACCGAGTGAGTGGGCAGGAGCCTGGCGAGCCTGGCGGGGCTCGAGCACGGGGCTATGGCCGCGCGGATGGGCCTTCCCCTCGAGCTGGGGCTCGGGGATGGGCCTCACGCGGGCCGGATGACATGGACCTCGGCAGTGGCGCCTAGGATCCCAGGACCGGGGCCCACTGCGGGCGTCATTCCCCCGGGGGAGTGTGGTGGGGGGGGAGGGGGCGCTTTTGCCAGGCGCCCCGGGAGACCCGGGTCGAGCGGTCGACGGTTCGCGAGGCGGGCCACCGGAAAGTGTCCCGCCAGCGAGGGGCAAGAATGGCGAGATCGGCGAGGCAGTGCCGGTGGAGGGGACGTCCCGAGGAGCGCCGGCGATGCCCGAGACACGGGGGGAAGGGCGCATGGTCCAAGGCCATCCGCCCCGAGCGGCCTGTTGCCCCGGGCTCCCAGGGGGGGGGGGGGGGGGGGGGGGGGGGGGGGGGG
>NW_009243040.1:3550-4341 GCF_000388065.1 Fonticula alba | reverse complement strand
GGGGGGGGGGGGGGGGGGGGGGGGGGGGGGGGGGGGGGGGGGGGGGGGGGGGGGGGCCTGCCGAGGTGGACAGATCGCGTGGCCGGTGATGACCGCGGAGTGGCCTTAGAAGTGGCCACTACTGGCCGGTGGGCGGGCTGGCGAGCGGTCTGCCGCGGGGCTATGTTACACAGCACGCCGCGGCACCTGCGTCAGGCGAAGAGGCCTGCCCGGGGGTGGATTGCCCGGCAGAGGCCGGCGAGAGGAGCAAGGGTGCCATGCTGTCGACGGGCAGGCGTGCGTTGCCCCCCTCCCGGGACCGGGGGCTGCCGGAGTGCGCACGGGGGGGGGGCAAAGCAGACCCGGGTGATACGGGGCGCAAAAGGTATTCCCATACCGGGACTCGAACCCGGGTCTCGTGGGTGAGAGCCACGTATCCTAACCACCTAGACTATATGGGAGGCGATGAGGGCCGGCTCTCGGGGGGGCATTTTATCCGGAACGGGGGGCCGCGCCGGGGAATCTCGCCCCCGTGCCAAAAAGGCCGGCTTCGCACCTGGGCCGGACCACAAGGCCCGGGCGGCCTCCTGCCTGGGGCAGGGAGCAGAGGCGAGGCGGGGTCTGCCGGTCTGGGTGCCTGGGCGTGGTGCCTTGCAGGCGTGTCCGGGGCCGCCGGGTGAGCTGTTCCGGTGGCTGTGGCGACCACCCGGGCGCGCCGTGCAGCCAGCATGGATGGACGCCCGTGGTCCGGGTCCGAAGGGGGGGGGGGGGGGACATCGGGCCAGGGGGACGGGCCGTCCCCGGGGATATGG